>NC_053028.1:666499969-666696659 GCF_003073215.2 Triticum urartu
AAGCTTGTGCTAGCCTTCTAACAGGCTTCGAGGTAAGTAAAAATATGTAAAAATATTACCGCATAGACAGTAGCCCCTGATGCTCTATTTGGCGTTCGGAAAGAAAAGCCGAATAGAGGATCTATCAAATATCGCAGGAGTCTAACTAAAAAGGAGTCAATATACTTATGCAGGCTTCGCTGCTGGCTACCGCCGCACTGACTGCGGAAGTGGGTGCCCTGAAGCAGGGCCTCGAGCGGACCGAGCAAGAGCTCGGCCTTGCCAAATGATAGCTCGAGGAGAAAGAAGGTAAGAGATACCTTATAGAAAAAATGCCTATAAGAAGACGCAATTGCAAAACATGACAGGAGTATACTGCTTATTGTAGGGGCCACAACTGAGGTGGCGACCCTCAAACAGGCGCTGTCCGAGGCCAAGAACAGAGCGGCCACGGAGCGCACCGAGCGGGAGAAATTTGAGGCGCAGGTCGGCAAGGTGCAGCAAGAGCTTCAGGCTCTCTTGAAAAAGCATGAGAGGTTGGAGCTCTACTCGAAGACGCGAGCGTCCGAGCTTGCTGCGGCCCTTAAAACTGCCAAATCTGCCAAGGCTGAAGCCCAGAAGGCCCTCCAGGAATTGGATGTCGTGAAAAAGATAGCGGCGGGTAAGGCATTCTCTATGCAAAGCAGACATATAAAAGTAAACTACTTGTTACTTACCCGAATCCGGAGCTCTCCAGGGGCATTCGCAGATCTTCCCTGCAGCGTATCCGATGCCACCGCGTTCTACCGAGCCGAGGAAGGTAGCTCGATGGAGAAGGTGTTCTGGTCTCAGAACGCTGAGGCCGGACACCCTGTGCCCTTGAGCGACCAGCTGAAGCAGCTGGTCGAGCTCCACAAGGCGGCCGAACAGGCCCTGAAGGGCTTCATAGTTCGGCTGTGGCCTGGAGAGGCCCTGCCTGGGAGCTACTTCGGACTGGTGCGGCGGCTGGTGGAGGCTTGTCCAAGGCTCGAGGTCATCAAGCGCTCCGTCTGCATCGAAGGTGCCCGTAGGGCCCTTGCCCGTGCAAAGGTGCACTGGGGTAAGCTGGAAGGTGAGAAGCTTGTGAGGGACGGGCCGCCGCCGGGGAAGGAGCATCGCAAGCCCGAGAACTATTACAAGGATGTTCTGGCCGGTGCCCGCCTTATGGCGGATGAATGCACCAAGGATGTTGAATGAACTCGCTCGTGTTATCCTGTGCGCTGAAAACTTGTTCATATGCGCTAAGAAATGCTTGAATTTAAAATATTACTTTCTGTGCGGCCGTTTATCAAAAAATTGAAAGATGGCCAGTCGTCAGCTTCTGCCCCCATGCCACTAGTGCTGGGGTGTTCGGGATAAACCTGAGCGCTCTTTTTCCCATGATTGGGTCCGTCGAGGGAGGCTCTCAGCACAACGAACAAGGCAATCGGACTATAATGCTTGAACACACTCACTTAGCCATAGAACTCTTTAATTTTAAATTTCAGCGAAGCCCCTAGTATTCGGAAGACCGAGTTCGGGGCGCTATCCACGCCTTGGCCGGACAAAGCCGGTTCCTCGCTCGAAGCGGCATAAGTCTTTAAGGACTCGAAAAACCACTCGAACAGCGACCGGTCTCTCGCCTCATCATGACAGTCAGTTTTAGCTTTCTCTACTGAGGTGCTCAGCCCAGCTCAACTGGGGCACAATCGCAGTAGTTCTCCTAGTGCTACCTTAGCCGATATAGCGGAACGTAAGGCACCAAAACATAGGAGCCGGGCAAACCCAACTATTGACCCAAATCATGATTCGGAGCCGATGCATATAGTGCTATAAGTTCGGGGTGCCGCACTTGTGAAAGTGTACGAACTTCTCACGCCATATTGATGGGTACTGAAGCCCCTGGCGTATTTTTGCCGTACCACAGTGTACGGATGCAACATGTTATTGATAAACATATATATAAAAAGAGGATAATGCAAAAAATAGACAAAAAGCTATGCATTGTTTATAGAAAGGCTGCTATGAAAGAGAAACGATACAAATAGTGTGATAAGCAAAAGAATTTGGACTATTTAACATGTCCTGGCCAGGGGCAGGCCGCGGAATTGTATTAAAAAACAGGTATACTGCTCGTAATAGAGACCGCCTGGGAGTTCCATAATGCGGCGTGGCTTGTCTGCTTTCCTGGATCTTGCATCATTTGTGCGGCAGTTGAATTGCCGAACGGGTCATCCGAAGTATGGAGTCCTGAGAGTAAGAGAAAAAAAAGGAATCCGACAGCCCCTGGTGCGGTTTAAGCCGTATTTCGGGCGTGCCGTGATAGTGCCATTTGCCCTGTGCCGATGGTATTTCAAGAGCGTAGTTATGTACGCGAAGCACTGGTTTCGCTATATCGCGAGGGCTAGGGTTGTGGCCGCATTGCTACGCTAGCTCAGAACGTGCCAGGCGGTCTTGTTGTATGGTACTCCGGGCGCGCTTGACAGTGTCCGGCTTTTTGAAGGCCGAACTGGAGAACTGCCTTGAGAGGCTACTTTGTACTTCTGCTGCGAGCGCTACCATGTGCTCCTCCGTTCGGAGGGAGCGTTCAGTGTTCCCATTGACCGTGATTACTCCTCTAGGGCCTGGCATCTTGAGCTTGAGGTATGCATAGTTCGGTACCGCGTTGAATTTTGCGAATGCGGTTCGCCCGAGCAGTGCGTGATAGCCACTACGGAACGGGACTATGTCGAAGATTAACTCCTCGCTTCAGAAGTTATCCGGAGATCCGAAGACCACTTCCAGTGTGACTGAGCCTGTACAGTTGGCTTCTACACCTCGTATGACGCCTTTAAAGGTCGTTTTGGTGGGCTTGATCCTCGAGGGATCTATGCCCATTTTTCGCACTGTATCCTTGTAAAGCAGGTTCAGGCTACTGCCGCCGTCCATGAGGACTCTTGTGAGATGAAATCCATCAATGATTGGGTCTAGAACCAATGCGGCGAAGCCGCAATGACGGATGCTAGTGGGGTGGTCCCTTCGATCAAAGGTGATCGGGCAGGAGGACCATGGGTTGAACTTTGGGGCGACGGGCTCCATCGCATATACGTCCCGTAACGCACGCTTCCGCTCCCTCTTGGGGATGTGGGTTGCGTATATCATGTTCACCGTCCGCACTTGCGGGGGAAATCCCTTCTGTCCACCGTTCTTCGGCGGCTTGGGCTCCTCCTCGTTGTCGCTATACAGCCCCTTGTCTTTGTTTTCGGCTCTTAACTTGCCTGCCTGCTTGAACACCCAACAATCCCTGTTGGTGTGATTGGTTGGCCTTTCGGGGGTGCCATGTATCTGGCACAAGTGGTCGAGTATTTGGTCCAAACTGGACGGGCCCTGAGTATTTCTTGTGAATGGCTTTTTCCGTTGATCGGATTTGTAGCCTCAGAATCCGCCATTAACTGCCGTATCCTCATTGCTATCGTTGTTAACGCGGCGCTTTTGTTTGTTTTGATGTGACCTGTCGCTTTTGTCCTTGGTATTCGAATTACCAGGGTTCTTGGTTAAATTGTTGCTGCGAGCTATCCAGCTGTCTTCTCCCGTGCAAAAGCGGGTCATGAGTGTCGTGAGGGCTGCCATAGATTTCGCCTTTTCCTGTCCCAGGTGCCGGGCAAGCCACTCGTCACGGATATTATGCTTGAAGGCCGCTAGGCCTCTATGTCCGGACGGTCGACTATCTAGTTTTTCTTTGTAGAAACCGTGTCCAGAATTACCTGCCGATTCCTCTGGCTGCTGAATTATGTGGCTTAGGTCATCGGCGTCCGGTGGTCGCACATAAGTGCCCTGGAAGTTGTCATGGAATGCGGCTTCCAGGTCCTCCCAACAACCGATTGAGTCTGCTGGCAAGCTGTTAAGCCAATGCCGGGCCGGTCCCTTAAGTTTGAGTGGGAGATATTTGATGGCGTGTAGATCATCACCGCGGGCCATGTGGATATGAAGGAGATAATCCTCGATCCATACCGCAGGATCTGTTGTGCCATCGTACGATTCGATGTTTACGGGTTTGAAGCCCTCAGGGATTTTATGATCCATTACTTCATCTGTGAAGCATAGTGGGTGTGCGGCACCTCTGTATTGGGCTATATCATGACGTAGCTCGAAGGAGCTTTGTCTGTTGAGTTCGGCCCGGCCAGATTTATTGCATCCGGAGTGACGATCACCGTCTCGTGCCGTGGGGTGCCTACGCGATCCGTAGATCGATCTTGTTTGGCTTGCCTTGTCCTCCAGTATGTCGCGCAGGTCGGGCGCATTTTCCCGTGCCTTAGTATGCTTGACGTGGCGTCGGGGCATGGCTTGAGTGGAGGGCCAAGAGGCCTCTCTGTCGCGGCCACGAGGTGGCTGGTCGGCCATGTCATGCGCTGGTGATGTAGGTGCTTCCTCCTCTAGTCGGTGTAGCAGCCTGCGCTTTGGGTAACTCTTGGAGGGGCGTTCGAGTTCATACTCTTCGGCCGCAAGGACTTCAGTCCATCTGTCAGCTAGTAAATCCTGATCAGCTCAAAGCTGTTGCTTCTTTTTCTTGAGGCTGCTTGTCGTGGCCATAAGCCTACATTTAAAACGCTCTTGTTCAGCGAGATCCTCTGGCATGACAAACTCATCGTCGTCGAGGCTTGCCTCGTCTTCGAAGGGAGGCGTATAATTATCGTCCTCAACCTCTTGGTCCGCCGCCCTCTCGTGAGGGCTGGCTTCTCTGTCCTCCTATGCTGAATCTTGCTGGAGGGGGTGTTCTTCGGCGCTATCTGGAGTAGTATTATCTCCCGTGCCGGAATCACCATTTTTGCTTTGGCGGGATTTAGGGCGGAGCCGCTGACGCCGGCGCTTGGGCTGTTTCTTAGAGGTATCGTCCCCCGCTGTTCCATCGCCATCTCCATTCTTTGGAGTGTCCACCATATATATGTCATATGACGAGGTGGCCTTCAGCGCCCTACAGGTGCTGGTTCTTGTTCGTCTCCTGCATCGTCGTCCATGCCGTCGATGTCTTCGGAGTCAAAGTCAAGCATGTCGGTTAAGTCGTCGACAATGGCTACGAAGTGGGTGGTGGGTAGGTTTTGAATTTCTTCATCGTCCGTATCCCAACCTTGCTGACCGTAGTCCGGCCAGGGCTCTCCTGATAAAGAGAGAGACTTTAGAGAATTCAGGATGTCGCCGAAGGGCGAGTGCTAAAAGATGTCCGCGGCGGTGAACTTCATTATCGGTGCCCAATCGGATTCGATCGGAAGGGGAGCGGGGGGCTCGGGATTCGCAGAGGAATCCGGCTCCTCGGAGTCACGGGCCATGCGGAGTGCGGGGCTGGAGTTTGGCTCGATCGCCTCTGAGATCGCAACCCCTGTGGCAGCGTCCAACCGCTGATCCTCGATCGGCGCAGTAGGCTCCGAATCAATGGTCGGAACCGATGCGTGTGTGGCCTCCAAGGCACTGTTCGGCGGCAGAGCTATATCTTGCCCATCGAGACAGTGCGGCGCGCTTGGCTGTGGCTCGAATCCATCGAAGATCAAGTCCCCGCGGACGTCAGCCGTGTAGTTTAGGCTTCCAAACCTGACCTGATGGCCAGGGGCATAGCTTTCGATCTGCTCAAGGTGGCCAAGCGAATTGGCCCACAGTGCGAAGCCGCCGAAGACGAAGATCTGTCCGGGGAGAAAAGTCTCACCCTGGACTGCATCGTTGTTGATGATCGAAGGAGCCATCGGGCCTAAAAGCGACGACACAGAGGAACTCTCAATTAAAGCACCAATGTCGGTGTCAAAACCGGCGGATCTTGGGTAGGAGGTCCCGAACTGTGCGTCTAGGCTGGATAGTAACAGGAGGCAAGGAACACGATGTTTTACCCAGGTTCGGGCCCTCTTGATGGAGGTAAAACCCTACGTCCTGCTTGATTAATATTGATGATATGGGTAGTACAAGAGTAGATCTACAACGAGATCAAGGAGGCTAAACCCTAGAAGCTAGCCTATGGTATGATGAAGTTGTCCTACGGACTAAAACCCTCCGGTTTATATAGACACCGGAGAGGGTTAGGGTTACACAAAGTCGGTTACAATGGTAGGAGATCTTGAATATCCGCGTCGCCAAGCTTGCCTTCCACGCCAAGGAAAGTCCCATCCGGACACGGGACGAAGTCTTCAATCTTGTATCTTCATAGTCCTGGAGTCCGGCTGAAGGTATAGTCCAGCTACCCAAACACCCCCTAATCCAGGACTCCCTCAGTTTCAAACCTGTAAACATTGAATCATACGACGGCACAACAGATCCCGAGGTATGGATTGAGGACTTCCTCCTCCACATCCACATGGCTCGCGGTGATGACTTACATGCCATCAAATACCTCCCACTAAAACTCAAAGGACCAGCGCGGCATTGGCTTAATAGCTTGCTAGCGGACTCCATTAGCTGTTGGGAAGATCTGGAAGCCGCATTCCTCGACAACTTTCAGCGCACTTATGTGCGACCACCAGACTCCATTGACTTGAGCCATATAATTCAGCAGCCAGAAGAGTCGGCCAGGCAATTCTGGACTCGGTTCCTTGCAAAGAAAAATCAAATCGTCGACTGTCCGAATGCGGAGGCCTTAGCGGCTTTCAAGCACAATATCCGAGACGAATGGCTAGCCTGGCACCTTGGTCAGGAAAAGCCGAAATCTATGGCAACCCTCACGACGCTCATGACCCGCTTTTGTGCGGGAGAAGACAGCTGGTTGGGTCACAGTAACAACATATCAAAGCACCATGGTATCTCAGATACCAAGGACGGCAATAGCAGGTCACGTCGCAACAAGCATAAGTGCCGCATTAACGGCGAAAGTACTAAGGATACGGCAGTCAATGCCGGATTCAAAGGCTCTAAACCCGGTCAGCGGAAAAAGCCATTCAAACAAAGTACGCCGGGTCCGTCCAGCTTGGACCATATACTCGATCGCTCGTGTCAAATACACGGCACCCCAGACAAGCCAGCCAATCACAGCAACAGGGATCGTTGGGTGTTCAAGCAAGTCGGCAAGTTAATCGCCGAAAACAAGGACAAGGGGCCGCATAGCGATGACAAGGAAGAACCCCGGCAGCCGCACTGGAGGATAGAAGAGGTTTCCCCCGCAAGTACGGACGGTGAACATGATATACGCAACCCACATCCCCAAGAGGGAGCGGAAGCGTGCGCTCAGGGACGTATATGCGTTGGAGCAAGTCGCCCCAAAGTTCAACCCTTGGTCCTCTTGTCTGATCACCTTCGATCGCAGGGACCACCCCACTAGTATCCGTCACGGCGGATTCGCCGCACTAGTCCTAGACCCAATCATCGACGGATTTCACCTCACTCGAGTCCTTATGGACGGCGGTAGCAGCCTGAACCTACTTTATCAGGACACAGTGCGCAAAATGGGTATAGATCCCTCAAGGATCAAACCCACAAAAATGACCTTTAAGGGCGTCATTCCAGGCGTAGAGGCCCACTGCACAGGCTCAATTACACTGGAAGTGGTCTTCGGATCTCCGGATAACTTCCGAAGCGAAGAGTTAATCTTTGACATAGTCCCGTTCCGCAGTGGTTATCACACGCTGCTCGGACGAATCACATTTGCTAGATGCAATGCGGTACCACATTATGCATACCTCAAGCTCAAGATGCCAGGACCTCGCGGAGTTATTACAGTCAATGGAAACACAGAGCGCTCTCTCCGAACATAGGAGCACACCACGGCCCTCGCAGCAGAAGCGCAAAGCAGCCTCTCAAGGCAATCTACCAGTTCGGCGTTTCAAAGCCCGGACACCTTCAAGCGCGCTCGGGGCAATCGGCAAAAAGACCGCCTGGCGCGATCTGAGCTCATGTAGCAATACGGCGGCCACCCCAACCCCAGCCCAATGGCGATATTCGTGCCGCGCGTACATAATTACGCATTAAAAATACCATGGGCACAGGTGGGGAAGGGGGGGCACAACTGCGACACGCCCCAAAGCGCGGCCTAAACCGCACTAGGGGCTTCCCATTGGTTATTTTTTTGTTCTTCTTTTAGGACTTTAATCTCTGGAAACACTGTCCGGCCGCTCCACTGCCGAACACATGATACAACAACCAAGGAGGCAGACAACTACGGAATTCCCAGGTGGATTACAGATTTCATATCATTCCTCAGCTCGCCCTTGGAAGGGACATAGTCCTACTCTTTTGCTTATTGCACTATCTGTATCACTCTGCTTTAATGCAATTTTTCAATATACAATGCGTGACATTACGACTATTATTGCGTTTTTGTTATATATACTAGCACATATACCCGTGCGTTGCAACGAAGACAAAATCAATATGTATTCAGATGTAATTAGAATTTTATGGACAAAATATAACGGCTCATGTTTACAAAGAGCTATGGAAGCACATTGTCACAAAATAACTTATATATCAATTGCACTTGCACTTGAATGTGTTAAAAATATAACTGAGCTGATTATCTTTGATCCAACGCGCATACGTTAAAAAATAGATTCTTAGTCGAAAGCACTTCCTAGATTTCAAACAAAATGTCAAACTCTATGGTTCACAACAATGTTCCTCAATTGTCAACACACCCCAGGTATTGCTTAAAATCGACCTTAGGCTCCTGCAGGAGACAAAAAATATATTGGTTTTTCCACAAACAAATGAATTCGATAGTCTGTGATTTGTATTTCAACAAAGTTGTTCTGGAGCAAAAGAATTACTGAATGGATAAAACGAACAACATGTAAATACCAATCATATAGTTACTACCACAGAAATCTTGACCAGATTGTCAAGGAAAAGTCCATGTTGAGAATTACAAAAGCAAGGGACGTGCTACTTCAAGGCTATTTATGATCTGATCATAAATAATTTAGTACTCATGTTGTACAACGGGATACCTCAGATGGATCATGGGCGTTGAAATCCTACTTCCCTTTTTTTTGAAAATAATGGTAATATCTTCTCTGCAATTGAAAGCGACACATGCATGTAAGTCTAAAAATTTTACGGCATAGGGACCATGGAATCAATTGTATATTGAGCAATTTTGCAATAGAGAGCACAAAGGAGATTCTGATCTTACACACAAAAAAAGAAAGATATTCTGGTCTAGAGAAATATTAGAGAAGAGATAACAAATAGTCAGTTCAATTTGCAAGAATTTTATAAATATATTGATCATCTTTCTATCTACCTATTGCATAGGGAAGTACTAAGGACCCGCATAAATCAGCATCAGTAGCAATAGCAATCAGCCGCAGTAGCACAGAATCAGCGTCACGAAGTGATGCACAGTAAGCCATGCTTTCCATAATCACGCACGCACGAGCCAAGTAAGCACGCAACACACGACATGTGGAGCAAAAAGAAAAGGCACACTGAGCACGCGGTGACCTTGAGCGTCGGCATAGGGCGTGGAGGAAGAAGGGGAGGGTGGGGGTGGCTGGATACGATCCACGAGATGGAGAAAGGCGCGGACTTCGTTGGTAGGGAGACTCGCTTGAGATCGGAGGACAGTGACACGGACTGTTAGTCATCCATGTCACGGCCAGACGCAGCCTATGGTATGACCAGGACGAAGTCCTCGACGTACCATCCGAGAAGCATCTTGATCAGGTACCTAGAGATGATTCTGTCGTCGCTTGCGCTTGCCGTGGAACGGCATCGCCGTTGGAGATTCGTGTTGGATGATCAGTCCGCCTCATGCATGTCCTCCACGACGGACCAGGCAAGGTATACCGGCTGTTGCAGCGGCACCTAGGTTTTGACGGGGAAAGTAGTATGGCTATATATAGTATAGACGATGGAGGGAGCAAGACTGTGTCACAATAAGGTGAATTCCTTCATGATACACGGTCGTGGGTGGATGTTGCCGTGCTGTACCTTTATTTTTATATATAGAAGGAGTATCTCATATCTTGCATCATAAGAAATCATGGCCACGTATTGTAGTGCAACTTGGCCCTACTTTATTTTAGGGATATAATAACTTCGTCCTACATTTTTTTAGAAACTTCGTCCTACGTGAGAAAACCCTCTGAACAGAAAACGTACGATAGAAGCAAGCACCGGCATAAAAGCCCAAGTCAACCTGGCCCAACCGGACTGCTAGTTGGGTTTGATGCACACGACGTGGTATCCCGAATTAGTACCACCTCACGTATATGCTTTTATTTCAAACTGAAAGCGTAAATTCACCAGAAAAAGCGTATTATGACGGTGAACCCACGGAGTCAATCCGTGCTTTATTATTAGGGATAGATATCTATGAGTTCATTAACGACGCCTTGCAACCGTACACTCTGGTACGGCCGATGCACCAGGGGCTTACGTACCCACAATATGGTGTGAAAAGTCTGAACACTTTCACAAGTGCGGCACCCCGAACTTATAGCATTATATGCATCAGCTCTGAATCATGTCTTTGGTCAAATGTTGGGTTTGCCTGGCTCCTATGTTTTGGTACCTTACGTTCCGCTCTATCGGCTAAGGTAGCGCTAGGAGAACTACTGCGATTGTGCCCCGGTTCTGCCGGGCCGAGCACCTCAGTAGAGAAAGCTAAAACTGACTGTCATGATAAGGCGAGAGACTGATCGCTGTTCGGTGAGGTTTTTCGAGTCCCTAAAGACTTATGCCACTTAGGGCGAGGGGCCGGCTCCGTCCGGCTTACAGGCGTGTATCGCGCCCCGAATTCGGCCTTCCGAATACCAGGGGCTTCGCCGAAATTTAAAATTATAGAATTCTATGGCTAAGTGAGAGTGATAAAGCATTATTAGTCTGGTCGCCTTGTTCGTTGTGCTGAGCACCTCCCTCGAAGGACCCAAACATGGGAACAAGAGTGCTCAGGTTTATCCCGAACACCCCGGCACTCGTGGCATGGGGGCAGAAGCCAAGGACTAGCCATCTCTCCGATTGGATAAACAGCCAAACAGAAGGTAATATTTTAAATTCACACAAGCATTGCATAGCGCATATGAAACAAGTTTTCATCTCACAGGATAAAAAAACGAGCAAGTCTCATTCAAATATTACATTTTGCGAACACTCATTCGTGATAAGACGGGCGCCTGGCAGAACACCCTCATAGTACATCTCAGGGTGGCGGTGCTCCTTGCCCTCCGGCGGCCCCTCCTTGATCAGCTTCACGGCGTCTAGCTTGACCCACTGCGTTTTTCCATGGGCGAAGGCCCGACGTGCACCTTCAATGCAGACGGATCGCTTGACGACCTCCGGCCGTGGGCAGGCATCCACAAGCCGCCTCACCAGACCAAAGAAGCTGTTCGGAAGGGCATCGCCAGGCCACAACCGGACTATGAAGCCCTTCATGGCCTGATAGGCCGCCTTATGTAGCTCGGCCATCTGCTTCAGCTGGTCACTCATCGGCACCGGATGTTCGGCCTCAGCATACTGAGACCAAAACAGCTTCTCCGTCGAGCTTCCATCCTCGGCCTGGTAAAATTGTGCAGCATCGGACACACTGCAGGGCAAATCTGCGAATGCTCCTAAAGAACTCCGGATTCGGGTAAGTAATCGGTAAATTACTTTTACATGCTTGCTTTGCATATAGGAAGCCTTACCCGCCGCTATCTTCTTCATCGCATCGATCTCTTGGAGGGCCTTTTGGGCTTTGGCCTGGGCACTCTTCGCGCTCTCACGGGTCGCGGCAAGCGCAGACTCTCGCGTCTTCAAGTCTAGCTCCAACGCCTCGTGCTTCGTCACGAGAGCCTGGAGCTCTTGCTGCACCTCGCCCACCCGAGCCTCGTGCCTCTCTCGCTTGGTGCGCTCCTTGGCCGCTGTATCTTTGGCCTTGGTCAGCGCTTACTTCATGGTGGCCACCTCGGTCGTGGCCCCTAGCAAAACATACAATAATCCTGTCATTTTGCAATCGCGTCCTTTTTAATATACACATATCTATAGACGGGGTATTACTTACCCTTGTTCTCCTCGAGCTGCCTCTTAGCGAGGCCGAGCTCTTTCTGGGACCCCTCGAGGGCCTCCTTCAGTACGGCGACCTCCGCAGTTAGTGCGGCAGACACCAGAAGCGAAGCCTGCATATGCATATTGACATACTTATATTACACTCCTGTGATATTATTTGATCCTCTGTTCGGCTTTTCTTTGCGAACACCGAACAAAGCATCAGGGGCTACTGTCTATGCGGTAATACTTCTACTACATTTTAAAACACTTACCTCGAAGCCTTTTAGAAGGCTAGTACAGGCTTCAATCAATCCGCTCTTGGCAGACTGAACCTTCTGGATCACCGCACTCATGATAGTGCGGTGCTCCTCCTTGATGGAAGCACTGTGAAGCGCTTCCAACATAGTGTCCGGCGCCTCTGGATGGACAGAGGTCTTCGGCACAGGCGTTTCACCCCCCTTAGAAGGAGACCGCCTGCCCGAGCTCGGAACCGTTGGAGGGTTCGGAGCGGTGTTCGGCTTAGGGCCGAACTCGGAGCTCTCGGGGACCCCATCCCCTCGGCTCCCGGAGTCCGGAAGGTCGCCTTGAGGCGCCTCCGGGACTGTCCCCCCTCGATCCGGTGCCTCTTGAGACAGCACCCCGGTGTCGTCGGCTGGATGAGGGGAGGTGGCGGTCGGGACTGGATCCCTATCCATGTCCGACGCGCCCAGGGAGACGTCCGAGGATACCTCGATATTGGCTCGGGGCGGCCTGCATGATTGAGTTCGGCGTTAGGGAAAGCAATGCGACAAAGCAATCCTATGGGTTACTTTGGTATCCGAATACTTACGATCTCCCCTGGGGCTTGGCCCTGGGCAACCACTCGTCTTCACTTTCGTCGGCGACGGTGGAGCTGTCCGGAAGGAGCGTCCTTCCCTTCTTGGACCCTCCGGCCTCCCTAGTTGGGGCGGCCTTACTTTTCTTGTCTCCCCCAGTCGGTGGGGGAGCCTCTTCTTCCTCTTCCTCGTCTTCGGGGGAAGAGTGCGCCGCAGACTCATCGGACGGTGAGTCCGACGACGCCTGGCGTCGGGAACACTTTCGAGCTCCCTTGGCCTTTTGGGCCTTCTCCGGCACCTTATAAGGGGCCGGAGTCAACATCTTCGCCAGAAGGGCGTCTGCAGGGCCTTCGGGCAAGGGAGCCAGATAGTTGATTTGTCTGGCCATCTTCTGCCAGTCCTGTTAACGGCACGGGAGTTTAGATCCCGCATAGAATCAATCTATATAGAAAACAAGTATCTTGTGAAAGGTAAAACAACTTACCGCACTTGCGTGGCGCTTCGCGCTGAATCCGCGATCCTCAGTAATGGGGGGAGGGACCGCGGCGCCCTTGAACAGCACCCTCCAGGCATCTTCATGAGTCGTGTCGAAGAGCCTGTTCAGAATTCAGTGCTGCGCCGGATTGAACTCCCACAAGGTAAACTCCCGTTGTTGGCACGGGAGTATCCGGCGAACGAGCATAACCTGGACTATGCTGACAAGCTTGAGCTTCTTATCCACCATGTTCTGAATCCATGACTGGAGTCCGGTCAGCTCTTTTGAATTACCCCAGGACAGGACCTTCTCTTTCCAAGAGGTCAGCCGCATGGGGATGCCAGGATGGGAACTCGGGGGCCACTACCCATGCGGGGTCGCGCGGCTCGATGATATAGAACCACCCCAATTGCCACCCCTTTGGGGTCGCGCGGCTCGGTGATATAGAACCACCCCGATTGCCACCCCTTTATGGTGTCCACGAAGGTGCCCTCGAGCCATGTGATGTTGGGCATCTTGCCCACCATGGCGCCTCCGCACTCCGCCTGGCGGCCGCTCACTACCTTCGGCTTGACATTGAAGGTCTTCAGCCATAAGCCGAAGTGGGGCTTGATGCGGAGGAAGGCCTCGCACACGACGATAAACGCCGAGATGTTGAGGATGAAGTTTGGGGCTAGATCATGGAAATCCAGGCCGTAATAAAACATGAGCCCCCGACGAAGGGATGGAGAGGGAATCCTAGTCCGAGGAAATGGGTGAGGAATACACCCTCTCATGGGCTCGGTGGGGATGAGCTTCCCTCATCTGGGAGCCGGTGCGCGATATATGGTCGGGCAGGTATCCGGCTCTCCTCAGTTTCTTGATGTCTCTCCGTGATGGAGGAGACCATCACTTAGCCTCCCGTTCCGGACATGGTTCGGATGGTTGAGATGGTAGTGATGGATTGGAGCGCTAGAGCTCGGAGTGTGCGGGGAGCGGATGAGCAGAGGTAGGAAGAGGCGTGGAGACAGGATGAAACATGCAGGTAAAACGGCTGGATAGAAAGGTCATGCTGGTAAAATCCTATCCCTTTATATGGGCGGGACAAAATTTAAGCGTCCCCACTTGCCTGGTAAAACTCGCTTATCCCCCAAGCGCCGCAATTGATGGCGCGGTTGGGTTACCCACGCCCGTATTGATGAGAATCCCGTAATAAGGGGACACGATCTCTGCTTTGACAAGACGTGTCGAAAAACTGCCTCGCGTTATGTGCGGGGCTGGTTAAAAGAAACGGTTCGAATAATCACCGGGCCATGACGTAACGTCATGTTGCCAAAACAAGCTAGACGGAATTAGATCTGCGAAAACATTATTCTCTCTACGGTGAATGTGGAACTTATTTTGCAGGGTGGACACTATCCTCGTATTCAAATTCTTCTGTGTATTCGAAGAAGGAACCCGCCTTTATCATCGTATTCAAATTCTTCTGTCATGTATTCGGAGAAGGAACCCGCCTTGCAATGCTGAAGACAACTGCGCAGCGGACTCATCGTCATTGAAGCCTGGTTCAGGGGCTACTGTGGGAGTCCTGGATTAGGGGGTCTCCGGACAGCCGGACTATCTCCATTGGCCGTACTGTTAGACTATGAAGATACAAGATTGAAGGCTTGGTCTCGTGTCCGGATGGGACTCTACTTGGCGTGGAAGGCAAGCTAGGCAATACGTATATGGATATCTCCTCCTTTGTAACCGACCTTGTGTAACCCTAACCCTCTTCGGTGTCTATATAAACCGAAGAGTTTTAGTCTATAGGACAACGATCACAACATACAATCATACCATAGGCTAGCTTCTAGGGTTTAGCCTCTCTGATCTCGTGGTAGATCTACTCTAGTAACACCCATATCATCAATATTAATCAAGCAGGACGTAGGGTTTTACCTCCATCAAGAGGACCCGAACCTAGGTAAAATTTCGTGTTCCTTGCCTCCTGTTACCATCCGGCCTAGACGCACAGTTCTGGACCCCCTACCCGAGATCCGCCGGGTTTGACACCGACAGTATGCCATCAATCGCAAACACTTTGAGCTGGTTCTCCCGTTTCTGTTCTATTGCCTAATCGCAAACAGTTAATCCTTGTGAAGCGTATGCCCTCAATCGCACACACCTTTATCTAGGTACCCGTTTCTATTGTGACTCCTCATCAAAAACAGTTCTTCCGAGTGAACCGTATGCTGTATATCGCACACGCCTTCATCTGGCTGCCCGTTTCTTTTGTTCCGCCTCATCGCAAACAGTTCATTGAACTGAACCGTATGCCTTACATCGCACATGCAATTAAAATCAGAACCGTGTTTGATGCATCCGGCATCGCAAACGATTTGCACCTTTTTTGACAGTTCTTTTACACCACCGTTTGCGATTATTGCATCGCACACAGATTCGTCGAATGGTCTCTGATTGTAGTGTCGCGTTAGTAGCAACCTGCAGTAGTGTAAGGTTTGGGATTCCTGAAGCATGCACGCATAGTCTCAAGTTATGCTAAGTAGTTGGAGCACTATTTATTAGTGAGTATCTTGCTTTGCTTGAAGGTCGGGGGAGCGCGATGGTTAACTCCTACTATCCTCCCCCCTAGGGGCATGCGTAGTAGTACTTTGCTTCGAGGGCTAATAAACTTTTGCAATAAGTATCTGAGTTTTTATGACTAATGTGAGTCCATGGATTATATGCACTCTCACCTTTCCGCCATTTGTTAGCCTCTCCGATACCGTGCATTTCCCTTTGTCACCTCAAGATGTGGTGAAAACTTCGCCGGTGTGCATCCAAACCTCGTGATATGATATGCTCTATCACACATAAGCCTCCTTATATCTTCCTCAAAACAACTATCATACCTACCTATCATGGCATTTCCATAGCCATTCCAAGATATATTGCCATGCATCGCCCACCGTTCCATTATTATGACACACATTATCATTGCCATATTTCTTTGCATGATCATATAGGAGACATAGTATTTGTGGCTCAACCATCATTCATAATTTTTATACATGTTACACTAGATCATTACACATCCTAGTACACTGCCAGCTGCATTCATATAGAGTCTTATTTTTTTCTAGTATCGAGTTGTAATTTTGAGTTATAAGTAAAGAGAAGTGTGATGGTCATCATTATTCATTATTAGAGCATTGTCCCAAGTGAGGAAAAAAAGGAGGCCAAAAAGAGCTAAGAAAAAGAGGCCAAAAAGATCCCACCAATAAAAGGGAGAGAAAGAGAGAAGGGGCAATGTTACTATCTTTTTCCACACTTGTGCTTCAAAGTAGAACCATGTTTTTCATATAGAGAGTCTCCTATGTAATAACTTTCATATAACTTGTGGGAATTTTTTTCATTATAGAACCTGGCTTGTATATTCCTTTGTTGGGCTTCCTCAAGTGCCCGAGGTCTTCTAGAGAAAGCAAGCTGGGTGCACACCCACTTATTTTTCTTTTTGAGATTTCGTACACTAATAGCTCCTAGTGCATGTGTTGCATGGAAATCCCTACACCTTGCATCAACATCAATTAATGGGCATCTCCATAGCTCGCTGATTAGCCTTGTCGATGTGGGACTTTCTCCTTTTTTGTCTTCTCCATATAATCTCTACCACCATCCTCTATTCCACCCATAGTTCTATATCCATGGCTTGCGCTCACGTATTGCATGGGGGTTGAAAAAGATGAAGCACGTTAAAAAGTATGAAACAATTGCTTGGCTGACACCGGGGTAGTGCAAGATTTATAGTCTGTGTTAAGAAGATGGAGCATGATAAGGCTATATGATTTGGTAGGGATAACGTTCTTTAGCATTGATATTTCGAAAGGCATGATTGTTTGTTGGTAGGCCTGAGTATTGATGTCCTTATGTCAAATTATACTCTTGCTTTGAATCATTTTGATCTAAATATTCATACCATAAAAGAAAGTTTACATGATGACCGTGTTAGGTAGCATTCACATCAAAAATTCTGTTTTTATCATTTACCTACTCGAGGGCGAGTAGGAATTAAGCTTGGGAATGCTTGATACGTCTCCAACGTAACTACATTTTTTGTTGTTCCATGCTATTATATCATCAATCTTGGATGTTTTATATGCAATTATACGCAATTATATTTCATTTTTGGGACTAACCTATTAACTTAGTGCCAAGTGCCAGTTCCTATGTTTTGCCCGTTTTTGGTTTTCCTGGAAATCAGTACCAAACGAAATCCAAATGCCATGAAATTTTTTGATTTTTTTTCTGGACATAAGCCTGGAATCTTCGGGAGGAGACCAGTAGGCAAACGAGTAGACGACAAGGCACTACGACGCGCCCTGGGGGCACCCTAGTACCTTGTGGGTCCCTCGGGGCTCCGTCTGACCTAATTCCACATCTATAAATTCTCTAAAATCAGGAAACCAACAAAGATCCACCCAAAATACTTTTTCCTCCACCACACGTTTTTGTTCATCCGCGATCCCATAAGGAGGCCTTTTCCCGTACTCTGCCGGAGGGGGAATCCATCACGGAGGGCTTCTACATCAACCTTGATGCCCTTCTGATGATGTGTGAGTAGTTTACCACAGACCTACGGGTCCATAACTAGTAGCGGATGGCTTCTTCTCTCTCTTTGATCTTCAATACAATCTTCTCCTCGATGTTCTTGGAGATCTATTCGATGTAATCTTCCTTTGCAGTGCGTTTGTTGGGATCCAATGAATTGTTGGTTTATGATCAGATTATTCATGAATATTATTTGAGTTTTTACTGAATTCTTATATGCATGATTATTATAGCTTTGTATTTCTCTCTGTTCAATCCATTTGGTTTGGCAAACTAGATTGATTAATCTTGCAATGGGAGAGGTGCTTCGCAACGAGTTCGATCTTGCGGTGATCTATATCCCAGTGACAGAAAGGGGAAAGACACATATTTGTAATGTTTCCATTAAGGGAGGAAACGACGAGGTTTATTCATATTGATTGAGTTTACTTTGTCTAAATCATATCATCTTGATCAAGGCATTACTCCATTCTTTATGAACTTAATACTCTAAATGCATGCTGGATAGCAGTCGATGTGTGGAGTAATAGTAGTAGATGCAGGCAGGAGTCGGTCTACTTGTCTTGGATGTGATGCCTATATACATGATCATTGCCTTGAATATTGTCATAACTACGCGCTTTCTATCAATTGCCCAACAGTAATTTATTTACCCACAGTATGATTTTTGTTCGACAGAGAAGCCTCTAGTGCAACTATAGCCCCCAGGTCTACCTTTATAAAATATTAAAATCCAAAAATACCTTGCTGCAATTTATTTACCGTTCTTTCATATTGTGTTTTTGTTTATCCATCTACCATTATCAGACTTGATCCTTGCAATTAACCTTAGAGGGGATTAACAACCACCTTGATCGCGTTCGGTGCAAGTATTTTTTTCACTTGTGTGTAGGTGCTATTCACGAGGTTTCTCTTGGTTCTCCTACTGGATTAATAACTTTGGTTCTTGATAGAGAGAACTACTTATCTCTACTGTAATGCATCATCCTGTCCTCTTCGAGGAAATCCTAACGCAGCTCACAACTAGCAGCGTCTGGTGTGACTAGCACACGAGCAAAGTTTTTGCAGCGAAAAAATTATATGCACCACATATAGCACATCACTAGTAGAAAACAGGGCTTTGGTCCAGGCGGGTCAGCCCATTAGTCCCGATTCAGTCAAGAACCGGGACTAATGTGAGCATTTATCCCGGTTCGTGCGGCTAAGGCATTAATCCCGGTTCACCTGGGCCCTTTAGTCCCGGTTCGTGCCACGAACCGGGACAAAAGGGTGCGATGCCCATTAGTCCCGGTTGGTGGCACCAACCGGGACTAAAGGTTAGACCTTTAGTACCGGTTGGTGCCACCAACCGGTACTAATGGGTTTTGAGGCATTAGTACCGGTTCATGGCACGAACCGGTACTAAAGGTCCCATTTTCAACCCCCCCCCTGGTGGACCGCCTTTTCAGTTTTAGAAAAAACAAAAGAAAATGATGGAAATGTCAAAAAAATAAAATAAATAAGTTTCCCATGTGATATGTGGTCTACTTGTTGGGAAAATTTACAAATATGAATTTCAACTTTATTTGCAAAATCTCTGTGGAATTTGTAAAATGGGCATAACTTTTGCATACGAACTCGGATTAAAAAGTTTTTGATATGAAAAATCATCTACTCAAAAAGTTACATCCAAATTTAATTGGGGGGGCATTAAACATTTTCAAAATCCTCAAAAACCTAACAGAAAAAAGTTACGGGGCTTTTAAGATCTAGAGTGGAAAAAATCGAAAAAATTACTAGTCAAATCTGGTCAAACAGTGGTCAAATTGTCGTCAAACAATGGTCAAACTAATTATTCTAGAATATTAGTGTTACTAAATAATTATTTCAGTTATTTTGAATTTTGGTCAAATCTGGTCAAACTATGGTCAAACAATGGTCAAACTGATTATTCAAGAAATATTAGTGTTACTAAATAATTATTGTTTTTTAAAACAATAGTTTCAAACTCAAACAGTGAAATGTGTCACTTCATGCTCAAGCAAAATTCATGAAGGTTAATAGGATTGACATCTTACTATTGTCAGGAAAACAACAAGTGTAGACTTGGAAATGAGAGAGAATAGAACCCGAAAGTTAAGTGTGCTCGGGCTGGGGGAGTGGGAGGATGGGTGACCGTTCGGGAAGTTAGATGATTTGGAATGATGAGGGGTGATTAGAGGATAAATTGAGCAGTGACGAGGGGTGGTGATTACACACTAGAGGTTAAAATAATTCAGAAATTTGAAAATAAAATAAATTCAAAAAAAATTCAAAAAAAACCATAAAATTTCCCTTAGTCCCGGTTGGTGGTGTTAACAACCGGGACTAAAGGTGGAGCTCCACGTGGCCGCGCCCTTTAGTCCCGGTTCGTGTATGAACCAGGACTAAAGGGGAGAGGCATTAGTACCGACCCTTTAGTCCCGGTTCGAAAACCGGGAAATAAGGGCCTTACCAACCGGGACAAAAGCCCCTTTTTCTACTAGTGCATGATGATTACATAAATAATTTTATAGACTAGCAACGACACAATAGCGAAACATATGTCATTATATAGACCAAATCATATCCGACAATCATCGATCTCACAAACATTACTAGCTACTAATTAGTCATTGTCAACATGCACTACAACAAGGTTACTTAAGACTTAGTCAATGTGAAACATGTGCCCAACCACACACATTATTTTAAATGATGTCGATGACGATCATCATCCTTAATTCATGGCATGTGGTGTTCCTGATAGTACCTATGACAGCTTGTTCGTCGTGTAGATTCTTGCCAACGATGAAGTCCATCCACCCCCATCGTGCTTAAGACAATGCGACTGTCTGTGTCTGCTACATACGCACAGATGGAGACAGGGCTTGTTGTTTTAAGGCATTCCCCAACATAGTCTACTTCATCATCCTCAATGCCACAGCTCATCGCTAGCCTCTTAGGCAATTTCTGAGAACAAACAAACACACACACACACAGGGTGGGTCTATTCTGCTAACACCCTTAAGAGTCTTATTCTGCACACAAATCTCTTATTCTACTAACAGCCTAACCAAACCGACCCGCGCTGACTGGCATAATAAAACAAAACTACCCAACACTCTCGGCCTCTATTCTACCCACCCCCATCACTTTCTCCCCCGTGCCGCACCCCTCACCACGCCGCCGGTCCACCACCTCCCATCATGCGAACGGCCATCTCCCAACATGCATCCGGCCGCTACCTCCCACTACGCCGCCAGGCCACCACCTCCCACTGCCTGGCCGGCCATCTCCACCGCGCAGCCAACAACCACCTCCCATCGAGCCGCTGGGCCACCACCTCCCAACATGCGGCCGGCCACCACCCCTATCGTGTCGCCAGGCCACCGCCTCCCACCGCGCGTGCCCCCACCTCTCTGGGCTCGCCGGTGCTCCACCTCTTTCCAGATCCGTCGGGCGTGTGCCGGATCACACTACAAAAAAAGACACATCCGTGACATTTTGGGCCGAACGAAAAAAATTTCTGTCATACATATGACACTCCTATGACGATAATTGTGACAAAACCCGGTATCATCATAGATGTGGTGGGCTCCTACTTCTATGACAAAAAATCATGACAGAAAATGGGCTTTTCGTCCTGGGCGGGCCGGAGACACAGCTGCATGACATTCTTTGGGCCATCCATGACGGAAAAAACCGTGGTAGAAGCGAGGGGGAGGAAAATTTCAGGGAGTTCCCGGTTACGGTGGGAGGTCGGGGGCCGAGCGATGGGCGTTTCTCTCATACACGTACGCGCGTGTGTGCGAGGCGTTGGCTCTAACTGAACCCGAGCGAGGCGTTGGGCTCTAACTGAACCCGAGCGATTGCATTGTATGCTACGCGTTACTGAACCCGAGCGATCGATCGATGGCTGTTAACTGAACCCGATCGAGCGATTCCTTCGCTACTGCTGCTAACTGAAGCCGATCGATGCTGCCTCTGGATGAACAGTGAGCGTTGCCGGGGGGTGGATGAACAGGACCCCGTGGTGTTGCCCCTGGATGAATAGGACCCCGATCGATCAAGCCGGTTGGGGCTGGATGAACAGGACCCCGTGGAGGGCTGGATGAATAGGACCACCCCGTGGAGGGCTGGATGAACAGTAGACGGTGGAGGGCAGGATGAACAGTAGCCCGTGGAGGGGTGGTTGAACAGGAGCCCGTGGAGAGGGGTGGTTGAACAGTAGCCGATGGAGTAGCGCGCGGTGGAGGCTGGATGAACAGGAGCCCATGAATGAACAGTCGCAGGTGAAGGCTGGAGGAGGTCGACGGTGGATGAACAGTAGCTCGTCGAGGCTGGAGGGGGTCGACGGTTGAGATGAACAGTATTCCGTGGAGTCCCGTTTTGTAGTACGCCACACCCCTCCCGATGAACAGGACCACCGTTTTGACCGTAGAGCTCCAACACAAGTCTATTTCATCCGTTTTGCGGTACGCCACACCCCTCCCGATCAACAGGACCCCCGTTTCGACCGTAGGAGGCCCGTTTCCTCCGTTTCGCGGTACGCCAGACCCCTCCCGATGAACAGTATCCTGTTTCGAACGTGGTCGGTCGAACATAAGGCCGTTTCCTCCGTTCTGCGGTACGCTAGGCCTCGTTTCCATCGCCTGTTCCGTCCAAGCCCTCCCGATGAACACGACGCATTCCGTTGTCTCCCCATGAACACGACGACGACGATGTTTCTCCGTTCCAACCCAGCAATGTACACGAGCCCTGGCCGTACGTACGCGCGAGTAGACATTCGAGACCCCGCCCGTATGTACACATACGTGGCCGTATTTTCTTTCTTGCACCCTGGCCGCTGTACGTACGTGTACATGCTACGTGCGCACCTCTACTACGACACGTGCGCGCCTCTACATCGACCAGTATGTACGTACACGTTCACGACCAGAATGACAATGCTACGTATGCTTCGACTAGGTGGGTCCCGACTGTCAGGCACTTCCTTGCCTGCGAAGATGTAGCTAGTGGGTCCCAACAGTCAAGGGGCGAGTCGTTTTTTTTGTCCGGACGCACTTCCTTGCGTGCGAAGATGTAGCTGGTGGGTCCCAGCAGTCAGGGGGAAACATTTTTTTCACGAAATACAGTGGCCCGTCTGGTGGGTCCCAGCTGTCAGGTGGAGGAATCATTATTTTCCGTGTAATAAGGAGGCACTTCCTTGCTGCGGCCGTGGACCCAGCTGTCAGCCTCTCCACGTACAGTCCACGTCCGATGGAAGTCATTCCTTGACCATGTTGACCACGCCGCACCGAGAGCACCAGGGCGGTGGACGACGGCGAGGCCTAGGAAGGGGACGACATGGAGGCAGGGTAGACTCGGCAGTTGTTTACCCCACGGAGGGGAGTATGATTGTACAAGGGTTTACTGGTTCGTTTTCCATCGCCAGAGAATAACAGCATGTGTGGTTGAGTAGAGGGATGGCTAGGCCAGGGATGGGAGTACGGTCAGGCGGTGAGGCCAGCGCGGCAGCACAGCCGGCCGCGAGGAGGAGGGAGCCGGCAGTCCCGCCGGCCCTTGTTTGAGTGGCTGGAGCAGGAAGAGCAGAGATTCAAGAAGCACGACGGCCGTTCGATGGACATCCAACAGTCAGTGCTTGTGCGTCAACCTTTTTTTAGGAAAGCCTCAAATCTATGGAAACAGCATACAGCCCATCTGCCATTATTTCTAATAATTTACAGCTCATTTGCTAATTCTTAAGGTTTTTTTGGAGCCCATATTCTTTCTGTTAGCATTACAGCCCATATTGTGGCAACGGTTAAAAGATTATACAAAATTTTGCATATTTCGGTGCGGTCTGAACTGTTTTTAATCCCAAAATTTCGACTCACATTCAAACTGATTTTAAAAATAAATGTATATCAATATAAAATCCAACACATTCTCCACGCATAAAAATTAATGTAATTTAAAATCTTGAAATGAAAAAAAAAGATATTTGAAACTAATTGCCGGTTTGATGTGTTTTAAAAATGCACATCCCATTTCTCATTACTGATTGGCCATTTTCTCGGCCAGCCGAATGAAAGCTTTCCTTGTCTTGAAAGATTTGCAGCCCAACAGGCCAGACAAAGTGACTTACTTGGCAAATCACAAAAAAACTATGATGTGGCCGTGGACCCAGCTGTCAGCCTCTCCACGCACAGTACTCTTCCGATGGAAGTCGTTCCTTGACCACGTTGACCACGCCGCGCGGAGAGCACCACGGCAGTGGACGACGGCGAGGCCTAGGAACGGGACGATGTGGCAGTGGAAGCCCGCATTGAGAGGACTACGAGGGTTCACTGGTTCGGCTGCGGTGTGAGGCTGCCGTCGCCGCAGGGCCTGGCCAGCGGTGGGAATAGTAGGGGGCGGTGAGGCCTCTGCGGCAGCATAGCCGGCCACGGGAGGCAGGAGCATGCGGCAAGACCAGAGGTTGAAGAAGCACTACGGCCGTTGGATGGACATCGTACGGTCACTGGAGCTAGAATCGTTCATATTGACTAAGTTGACAAAGCCCTTCATCCCCGTCAACTTAGTAGGCCTACAAGTCAGCCTCCCAGCAAGGTGGGTCCCAGCTAGCCGGGGGAGTATTCATTTTTTTGTGCGTAATAACGAGGCACTTCCGGTGGGTCCGAGCTGACAGCGGGACGAACGTTTTTTTCACGAAATACGGTGGCCCATCCGGTGGGTCCCAGCTTTCAGGGGGAAACGATTTTTTTTCGCAAAATACTGGTGGCCCGTCCGGTGGGTCCCTGCTGTCAGGTGGAGGAATCATTATTTTCCGCGTAATAAGGAGGCACTTCCTTGCTGTCGCCGTGGACCCAGCTGTCAGCCTCTCCACGTACAGTCCACGTCCGATGGAAGTCGTTCCTTCCACGTTGACCATGCCGCACCGAGAGTACCAGTGCTTTGGACGACGGCGAGGCCTAGGAAGGGGACGACGCGGAGCCGGTGAAGACGCGATAGTGGATGCCCATGCAGAGAGGAGTATGAGGTTTCACTCGTTCGGCTGTGGTGTGAGGCTGCCATTGCCGTAGGGCCTGGCCAGCGGTGGGAATAGTAGGGGGCGGTGAGGCCTCCGTGGTAGCACAGCCGGCCACGGGAGGCAGGAGCATGCAGCACGACCGGCGCTCCTTTGGGCGGCTGGAGCAAGAAGACCAGAGGTTGAAGAAGCACTACGGCCGTTGGATGGACATCGTACGGTCACTGCAGCTAGAATCTTTTATATTGACTAAGTTGACAAAGCCCTTGGTACGTCAACTTAGTAGGCCCACAGGTCAGCTTCCGAAACGGTGCGCCCCAGATGTCAGGGGGAGGAATCATTTTTTGGGTGGGTGAAGCTAGAATATCTGAGATAGAAGAAGAAGCACGACATCCATTGAATGGACATCCAACGGCCACTGTTGCTAGAGCCGTGTGTTGACTATAAGTTGACAAAGCCTTGCATATGCATCAACTCTGTTTTTTAGGGGACGCGTCAACTTAGTAAGGCCAGAAGTGTGTGGCAGAGAACTTATAGCCCATTTGAGATTTGTAAGAATGTGTAGCCCATTTTTGAATTCTAATGGAATTTACTACAGCCCATTTACAGTTTGTTAAAATTACAGCCCATTTCAACCAACCGTTCAAAACAGAATTCAATAAAATTTCCCTCATTTTGATGGGATCCGAAATATTTTTATCCCGAAATTTCTAGTCAGATTAAATACAATTTCAATATAAATTTATATTACGTAAAAATCCAACGAAACATTGTGCTCGCAACAATTAATGAAATTAAAATTTTCAATATCCAAAAATAATATTTTATAAAGTAATCACGTGTTTGGTGCATTTTTTTTATAGTTACTGCCCAGTTTTTATAATTACATCTCATTTATTATTTCTTAAAGCCCATTTTCTTGTTAAGCCTAATGCATCCCTCCTAGGAAAGATTTGCAGCCCAGCGGGGCGGAGAATAACAACTTGACCTTGCCTGGGTATTCCTAAAAAAAGTATAGCTGGGCTAGCCATTTTCAGCTTGAAAAAAATTAATATCTGGGCTGGATATCTGGCCTGGGCTAGACGGGACACAGCCCACCCGGTTAATACCTGCAGCGATATTTTCGTTGTTGTTCAGAGGAGAAAAATTAATATCTGGGCTAAACATCGAAAAACTCTGTAGTGCTCACACCACAAAAACACAAATACTGCTCGAGCTGCTTGGTCCCAGCTGTCGGCCGCTTCTTGTGCAATTCTCTCGTTTATTGACTAGTACTAGGCCACTATAATTTAAATTTTCAGCACATTCATCTAACCTTTCTTGCAACAATTTAGTTTCTAAGTACTTATGCCTCTTGCAATATCTATCTTCCCTATTTCGTGTGTTCGTACAAACCCAATGCACGCCACAAAAATTGACATGTTTATAGGAGACATTTTCATCATAACTAGTGCAATCATCATTAGTATCATGGATATTCAAAGAATTCGTACTAACAACATTGCAATCATGCTCATCATTCAAATATTTAGTGCCAAACATTTTATAGATTTCTTCTTCTAGCACTTGAGCACAATTATCCTTTCCATCATACTCACGAAAGATATTAAAAAGGTGAAGCGTATGAGACAAACTCAATTCCATTTTTTTAGTTTTCTTTTATAAGCTAAACTAGTGATTAAACAAGAAACTAAAAGACTCGATTGCAAGATCCAAAGATATACCTTCAAGCGCTAACCTCCCCGGCAACGGCGCCAGAAAAGAGCTTGATGTCTACTACACAAAATTCTTCTTGTAGACGTTGTTGGGCCTCCAAGTGCAGAGGTTTGTAGGACAGTAGCAAATTTCCCTCAAGTTTATGACCTAAGGTTTATCAATCCGTAGGAGGCGTAGGATGAAGATGGTCTCTCTCAAGCAACCCTGCACCCAAATAACAAAGGGTCTCTTGTGTCCCCAACACACCCAATACAATGGTAAATTGTATAGGTGCACTAGTTCGGCGAAGAGATGGTGATACAAGTGGTATATGGAAGGTAGATAAAGGTTTTCATAATCTAAAAATATAAAAACAGCAAGGTAATGAATGATAAAAGTGAGCGTAAACGGTATTGCAATGCTAGAAAACAAGGCCTAGGGTTCATACTTTTGCTAGTGCAACTTCCCTCGACAATAATAGCATAATTGGATCACATAACTATCCCTCAACATGCAACAAAGAGTCACTCCAAAGTCACTAATAGCGGAGAACGAACGAAGAGATTATGGTAGTGTATGAAACCACCTCAAAGTTATTCTTTCCAATCAATCCGTTGGGCTATTCCCATAAGTGTCACCTTAAGACACAAATCAACCAAAACCCTAATGTCACCAAGATACTCCAATGTCACCTCAAATATCCGTGGGTATGATTATACGATATGCGTCACACACTCTCAAATTCATCTATTCAACCAACACATAGGACCTCAAAGAGTGCCCCAAAGTTTCTACCAGAGAATCACGACAAAACGTGTGCCAACCCCTATGCATAGGTTCATGGGCGGAACCCGCAAGTTGATCACCAAAACATACATCAAGTGAATCACATGATATCCCATTGTCACCACAGATACGCACGGCAAGACATACATCAATTGTTCTCAAATCTTTAAAGACTCAATCCGATAAGATAACTTCAAAGGGGAAACTCAATCCATTACAAGGGAGTCGAGGGGGGGAAGAAACATCATAGGATCCAAATATAATAGCAAAGCTCGCGATACATCAAGATCGTATCACCTCAAGAACATGAGAGAGAGATATCAAACACATAGCTACTGGTACATACTCTCAGCCCCGAGGGAGAATTACTCCCTCCTCGTCATGGAGAGCACCGGGATGATGAAGATGGCCACCGGAGAGGGATTCCCCCTCCGGGAGGGTGCCGGAATAGGTCTAGATTGGCTTTCGGTGTCTACGGAGGCTTTTGGCCACGAGGGGCCCACGAGGGTGGAGGGCGTGCCCTAGGGGGGTGGGCGCGCCCCCCTACCTCGTGGCCTTCTCGAAGCTTCCTTGACGTAGACTCCAAGTCTCCCGGGTTGCTTCCCTTCCAAAAATGAGTTCCGTGAAGTTTCAGGTCAATTGGACTCCGTTTGATTTTCCTTTTCTTCGAAACCCTAAAATAGGCAAAAAAAAAACAGAAACTAGCACTGGGCTCTGGGTTAATAGGTTAGTCCCAAAAATAATATAAAAGTGCATATAAAACATCGAAGGTTGATAATATAATAGCATGTAACAATAAAAAATTATAGATATGTTGGAGACGTATCACTCAGCCTCTTGACGGATTCTCTCCTGATCCGCCAAGTTAAGGGCTCCACCCTGTGCTGGCTCATGCCTACGCGGTTGGTTACGGCGTTGAGCGTTGCTTGACATAGCGGCTGAGTCCATATGCCTGCTATAGCTCGGGCTCCGGCTTGGGCGAGGCGTTGAATGGATTCTGTCTCGACTATAAGAGTACGCATCCTGCTGCGCCAGAGCCGTCTGAAGAAGTTCTCTCACCCTTCGTGTTTCAATTGTTGTTGGAGAGTCGCCTTCCATCGAGGGAGCCACCAAATGAGCCGACGCAGCAATGAGATTCTCCAAAGGGTTATAATAGTGACCCGGTGGTATTGGTGTGTAATGAGGTGAAGCGGTATATATACGAGGTGGTTCCATGGCCAGCGGTTGAACCGGCGCTCCAGCCCCGGGTGTCGTGATCCGGTTTGCCTCCGGCGGGTTACTTGGACCAGCTCCGGGTTTGTGAAAAAGGTTCCTAGGATCGTACGTCAGAGGCAGACATGACTGAGTTTTCTGGTGCCTTCTCCTCATGACCTCGTTTGACGCGTTCAGATCCACCGAGAGCCGGAAAGTTTCCGCTTGAAGCTGCTGAGCACGAGCATCCAAAGCCGCCCGCTCCGCGGCCATTCTGACCTCTTCTGCTGCTAAATTTTCCTTGGCCCGTGCCATCTCTTCGTGTAGCCGTGCCACCTCCGCGTCATGTTGAGCCTTATCTGCCGGCTCCACCACAGCAGTCAACAGAGCCGTCAACTTATCCATGAGGTCCATTAGCATCTGAGCCGGGGGCGCACGGGATCTCCTGACCCGGCCGCTGCCGACTCGGTGGTTATTGCTGCTGCTGCCGTGGAGTTCTACCCGGGTTGAGTGCCAGCCATGAAGACTCCGGATCGATTCAGTGGCTCAAAGGTGTCCGGAATACTACTGCCATCGGAACAGCCCCCAAGCATGCCATCTTGCAGCTGATACAAAGAATCTGTCTCGCCTATTGATGACGTAGCGTCAGATTAGATGGTCGTCTCACCGCCATCCACTGATCCTTCAGAGAATTCACCTCCATGGATGCAACACACGAAGGCATGCCTCACGGCAGGTTGAGCCCGGGCAGATCTCACGCGCTGAGCCGTCTCGATAAGGTTGGTGTAGACGTCCGGCTCAGGGTCTGACTCGCTGATCCGGCCAATGAAGACGTGGATTCCGCCAAAGGGGACCCGGTATCCGTACTCAATTGAGCCGGCCTCGGGGCCCCAGCCTTCATCGTTGATGTAGAGCATGCCGCGACGACTCTTGGTCATCCGGCCCACAGCGTATCCCTTGAGCCCTTCGTAGTTGCCCTTCAAGAACTCAAATCCACCGTGCGCTGGCCCCACGGTGGGCGCCAACTGTCGTGGAATTGTCACGGCAGATGTCCTAGCAAAAGGACTTAGTCATAGGGCCATCACAACTAGGAAGCTTAAAGGGTTAATCGGGACAAAGGACACGAGAGGTTTATACTAGTTCTGCCCCTTACGATGATGGTAAAAGCCTACGTCTAGTTGTGTTGGAATTGCTGGGGTTTCGATGACCAAGGAGCTAATCTGCTAGCTTGGCTATCGATCTCTTATTTTTTCTCCTAAGCCGCCGGGTCGTCCCCTTATATACATGGGTTGACGCCTGGCGGCCTACAGAGTTCCGGCCGGCTCATAAAACGTGTCCGGCTCGGTGACTTCTTTTATATGCCTTTCTTTACAAATCATTTTTTACATACGGCGGTTTACAATATTGGGCCTTAAGCCGCCTCTGGGCTTAGGCCTTCTACAAGTCTTAATAAACTATCACCTTGAATATTACTGGGCTTCTTTTGTAACCCGCCATTGGGGTTGACCTGGCCCCTCCTGGGCGGGTCTTACCTGGTAGCTATATTCCCAACAAGAATTCTGTGATTTTGTAGATTTAAAACTGTTTTTAAAGCACAAGGAATTAGAGAAAGTAATATATATGAAAAAGTTGGGTCTCAATGATATCTCTCCAACGGTGTATCGTTTGCATCATTCCGATGAGTTGTTTAGAAAAAAATGAAAATACGCTCGCTGCCACTAGTCGGGCGCCGCATCATTTTTGAAACTACTCTTAAACCATGAGGAATCTCGAAAACATTTCAACATAGTGAAGTTGTGTGTAATCCATAGCTTTCCAACGATATATTACATGCCTCGTTCTGACAAAACGATTTAAATACTGGAGAGAAAACAGTACCAAAAAAGTCGATGGTAGTTTTTTGCGACCAGAAGTTCACTCGTCGTAATACTCCGGTACTTTTGCTTTAACAATGACGTGCATTTGTGTTGAGCGTGCAGTTCGGAAGTGTGTTTAGAATTATTATTCGGAAGTGTGTGGTAGTATTTGCGTTTTGTATGTTGTATGTAGTATTAGTCAAATTGGAGAGTATGTTACTATTCATCATCTAGGGTGTAGAATAAGTTATTCTTCACCCGAGGTAATCTTACTATCGTTTTCTAAATAAATTACGTATATTTTCTTTACCCGAGGTATGTTACTATATATATGAGACATGTGAGGTAATTACCCTTGGGTGGTACGATGAATTTTTTCACATATAGGGTAACGCTATTTTAAGCGTGAGTTTAGATTAACTTATTCTACAACCCAAAGTAACGGTATATACAAAATCTAGTAATTCAGAAAATATTTTTTTATTACCCTAGTTTATAATTTACTACATTTTTACAAAAATTACTATATTTTACATAGTGTGTTACTATATTTTGTATGTACCATTACTGGGGCGTGTAGAATAAGGTATTCTACACCACGCTTAGTTTAGCGTTATAAATTTTTTCTACCACCAGTGATAGTTACCACCACTTGCGTTTGTGTATGTTGTATGTATTATCTGTGAAAACCAAAAGTATGTATGTATAGTATATATTATATAATGATGATTCAATAGTATATATATTACTTTTTAGGTAGTATGTAACATATTTTGATCATACTCTTTTTTATGTACAAATATGTATGTATTTCACAAATATAACAAAAATTATGGGCTCATATACAATTTTTTCGTGTAACTTGCTTTGAAATATCTTTTATATACTATATGAATACATTTAGAATGATAAAGTAATATATATATATATATAGGGTTGCGCTATTCGTCACCCTGGGTGAGGAATAGTTATTCTTCACCCCACTCAATTTTACCATCAATGCACCGTAATTTTATGTTCTGTAAGTTTGTCTTATTTCCGACGCAAAAAGGGATCGTAAAAAAATATATAATCCCCGTAAAAATATTTTATCTTATGTAAAATTATAAACGTAAAAACATAGTTTAGAATACAAATAAACTGCAAATTTTCTTGTCTTATGGCTTATATTTTTATTTTCTTATATCAAATTTTACGTAGTGAATCAATAGGAATGTAACTATTTAAATTCGAAACCTAATTTAATTATGAAATAATTGTAAGATTACCTCGGATGAAGAATAACTTATTCTGCACGCTGGGTGATGAATATATATATACATATATACATATATACATATATATATAGTGTTACTATTCATCACCCAGGGTGCAGAATAAGTTATGCTTCACCCGAGGTAATCTTACGATCATTTCATAATTAAATTAAGTTTGTAATTTAAATAGTTACATTTTCATTGACTCACTACGTAAAATTTGGCATAAGAAAATAAAAATATAGGCCATAAGACAAGAAAATTTACAGTTTATGTGTATTTTACACTATGTTTTTACGTTTATAATTTTACTTAACATAAAATATTTTTTACAACGATTATATATTTTCTTACGGTGTCTTTTTACATCGGAAATAAGACAAAACTTAGGAAACATAAAATTACGAGGCATTGATGGTAAAAAAGAGGGGGGTGAAGAATAACTATTCCTCACCCAGGGTGACGAATAGCGAGATATATATATATATATATATATATATATATATATATATATATATATATATATATATATATATATATATATATATATATAGTTAGATCACTTTCCAAAGTTTATATGCATGCATGAGATCCCCCACGACAATTTATTGCTTGCCATAAACGTCACACGACATTTGCTCTTTGTCAATTGATTCATTGTCAATTTCGCATTTTTTATAGGCTACTTTGAATCTCCGTAAACTGCCAACATAAAATTAAATACATGAGCATTGTTATGTGTATGACGTATTATTGTATGATTTTGGTATGACGGTTAAAATCAATCATCATTTTTTCTATTTCCAAGGTATTGAATACGCACAAATATATTTAAATACAGTGGGTATGTCATATCCAAGGCATTTGAAACTACAAAATTAAGGAAATGTGACATACCCATATATCACATTCCAAAAATCGCATACCCACTTTTTGTTAAAAACATATAGCCATGAATGTGACATACTCAAGTCCCCGCGAAAGGAGGTTATTTTTTTTAAGATATGCCAAATTTGACAGTAACCAATATATATTTGTAAGTGCATACTCAAGTCCCCGAAAAAATGCATATACAAAAAAAATTGCTTGTTGTTCCCTCTATAGTTTTGCACACTATTTTAGGTTCGTTCAAAAACATTTTAAACACTTATACCTCCTGTTAACTCCCTCTATAGAAAAATCGTGTCTACATATATACCCTCGAAATTTTTGACTACGTATACATACCTAGTGATTTATTCAAGGTATCAGATACCGGTGAATTACATGACCCTAGGTGCCTATATAACACTCCATTGGCATACCCTATGTACGTTCTTACGTAGTTTCTAATGATTTACTTTTCAAGGTATCTGAACATGTCACATTTTCCAAGACTAATTTCCCTTTACAAATTAAGGTGACCAAATAATACGAAACATCAACCTAATATTATTTTTAGTTTTTGGGTCTGTACGATGCATGCAGATATCCACACTCGCTATTTTTTACGTATATACACCTAAGATATCATGCTCACACACTCTTTTTGAATACACATATATGCTTTGGAGAGATACCCATAAATGATATACTTTGAATTGGTACATGCCCAAAATAATTATACTATTTTTCAATACAAGTATCTGCCTTAAACACATACCCGTAAACGGTTTTGGAGACATACCCAAAAATGATATACTTTAAATAAGGACACGCTCAAAATATACATGAGTATTTCCATGAAACCATACCAATTGGAAACATACCTTTATATCCACAATTATGATATACCTAGTAGTACACTGTTCTCGCAAGAAATGACTTTCTACTGTATCAAAAAAAGTGCACACACCATGGGACGTGCATGGCATTCAAAACATTGAATATTACTGAATGATTTTCTCTATCATCTCTAATGTGAGCATTAAATGTCTAGCAATAATTCTTTCCTACTAATGGCGCGCCCATGTGTATCAACCACTAATTCTTTCCTAATAAAAAGTGTGTCCATAATAGGTAATAATCAGCGATTACTCTTTCGTAGTAAAAAGGTCACCAATTAATTCTAGCATTGTTTCACCTGCACACATCTCATTGTAATCCAACGGTTTTTAGGCAAGGTGCTCAGGCACCTAGGTGTCCCAAATGGGTGTCCCAAATGTCCCTAGCCGGTCTATTTTGCTAGTATTAGGAGAATAACTATTCTCATAACACTTCCGCACTGCACGCTCAACCCAAGTGCACGTCATTGTGCGAACCAAGTGTGCTGCAGTACTCACGCGAGTGAACTTCCCGTCGCAAAAAATTGCATGCTGTGTTTTTTTGGTACCTTTTTCTCTCTAATTTTTAACTGTTTGTCGGAACGAGGCGTGTAATATACCGTTCAAAAGCTATGGATTAGGCGCAACTTCGTCATGTTGAACACTTTTCGAAATTCCTCACGGTTTAAGAGCAGTTTTGAAAATGGTGCGGCCCACAACGAATGGCAGCGACCGTTTTTCTCGTTTTTTCTAAACCGCTCGTCGGAATGAAGCAAATGATACACCATTGGATAGATATCGTCGAGGCGCATCTTTTTCATATCTATTTTTTTCTCTAATTCGTTACGGTTTAAGAGCAGTTTCAAATTTGCTAAATCGCGGAATTCTGTTTTTCAAATTTTCGGTACTGTTTTTGCTCCAGTTTTTTAACCGTTTGTCAAAACGAGGCATGTAATATACCATTGAAAGCTATGGACGAGGCGCAACTTTCATATGTTGAAATGTTTTTGAGATTCCTTACGGTTTTAAGTCAATTTTGAAAATCGTGCGACGGACAACGAGTGGCAGCGGCAATTTTTCGCGATTTTTTACAAACCGCTGGTCGGAATGATTCAAACGATACGCCATTGGAAAGATATCGACGAGGCGCAACTTTTTCATGTAGAACACTCTCTAATTCTTTACGGTTTAAGTGGAATTTAGAATTTACCGAAATGCGGACACTCTGTTTTTCGCGACACCCAAATCGACGTGAGTACTTCATCCGATTAAAAACCGCACTGCATCGGACGAAAAACTGCACTGCATCAGACGAGTAAGAGAACTACATGGTTTCTTTTATTCAAACATAATTTTTTCAAGGACGAGCAAGTAGAGTGCACTTCACATCGGGTGTAAATGAACCACAACACTATCAAGAAGTGAACCACATTACTTTTTTTTGCTTCCCAAACAATTTTTTTGCACTTACGAGATGAACAACATCATACGGCCGACCGCACTGCATCGGATGGGCAAGCGAGCTGCATAATTTCTTTTGTCGGACGTATATTTTCTCGGACGAGAAAGTGGACCGCACTTCACGACGGGCGTAGGTGAACCACACTTCACGACGGGCGTAGGTGAACCGCAACACCATCAAGAAGTGAACCGCATTACCTTTTTGTCGTATCCACAACAATTTTATGTACTTCACATTAGGCACCAGTGAACATCCACAACAATTTTTCGTACTTCGCATTAGGCACGAGTGAACATCATCATTTTTAGTATGTGATCCACATGCAGAATCTAGTGTACTACATCTAAAAAGAATCAAACTTGCGAAGGGAACCGCATGTATATAACTAGTGAACTTCATCTAAAAACAAGTAAACTTCTTCAAGATATTTTTCTTCTTTTTGTCATTTACCAAGTGTACCATAAGAGATTTTTTTGCGAGAATGAGTTTTTTTACATTGAACATAATCTCACACGAAGCAGTACTAAACTTCAAAAACAAAATATGTTTGTTGTACACATCAAATAGGGTACTAGGATATATACATAAAGACACATCAATAAATTCCACACTCGAACAAACTGCACACATGACCCGACCGAACCGTATGACCACGGGCTGCCAACCCATTCGCCATGATCATCGCGCAACAAAACTGCACACCACACACAATGACTGCTTCCTAGGGTACGCCATGCCCTTTTTTCAGTTTTTTCCACTCCTGTGAAAACAATAGTGGACTGAAGGCCCACGTGCGACAGAGATCACCATGGATGGGGACGGGGGCACTAGTGACGCCTTTGCCGGTGGTGCTCGCGCAGGGAAGGAGGAAGGGCCCTCGATAGACTGCACACACACCAGCGAGCTGCAACAATGTGACTGACATACTGCATGACGTTGGGGGCGGACTGCAACAAAACGCCCCACCCGCACTGCACCAAGGAATCAGGCATATTGCAGTGCTTTTTGAAGAAGCAAAATCTGAAGAAGAAGAAAAATCCGAAACTGCAATGCAGCGACGCACCGCACGTCCGCACCTCATCGAGTTACCCAGGCAAACTGCAGGCTGGAGCGGATCTGGCTGACGGCGGCCGGATCCAGAGCGCCAGCGACGGGCGAGCTTGAGATGGCCATGGCGGCTCCTGTGGCACAAGTGTATGACGGAGAGGTGAGGAGGAAGAAGGAAAGGAGAGAGAGGAGGGGCGACTCGCCTCCGGTGCTACTCCGGCCGTCCGGCGCGGGGAGCGCGTGCGAACGGGACCCGTGCGGCGGCGGAGACAAGGGGAGGTGGAGCCGGATCCCACCAGATCTAGTGGTTGCTTGGCGGTGGGAGTAGGTGGTGGGGATGGTGGGAGTGGGGGTGCCGGAGGAAGGAGGTTGCGGGGCGGCGGCGGCGCTGGGTGGGACCTCCTAGCGCTAGTGGTGCCTGGGGAAGTGGGTGGTGCAGGAAGAAAGGTGGGTGGGGAGCACAGGGAGAAAAGGCAGGGGCATGGTGGCGTGTCAGTTGGGGTGGCAGGGCGGCGAGGAGAAAGTGGGTAACGGGGCGGCGAGTCGGAGGAAGGGGGAACCGGTGGCGGAGGGTTGACGCAGAGAAGGTGGAAGAGTGGTGGTGGGGCGGTTGCGGGAAGAAGGAGGCGGGTCAGGTGGGAGCAAAGTTTTTTCTCGCCTTGCTGCAGTTTGTTTTCGTGGATGGATGCTCCTATTCGGTTCGGTGGGTGGGTTAACAGGGTGTTAGCAGAATAAGGACTAGTGTTATCAGAATAAGGTCTTAAGGGTGTTATCATAATAGACCCACCCTATATATATGTGTATATATATATATACTACTACATGATAGTATATATGACGTTTGCGGTAAATACCCCTAGATGATAGGATGTATTTCTCTCTCTCTCTCTCAATATGCATGCATATAAATCGAATTCTACACTAATTAAGCATGAATTGGATTCTCTACACTAAGCATATCAATTAGAATGTACACAACTAGTTAAGCACATCAGCAGATTCCACAGTAAACATATTAATTGGACACGAAGTAAGAATGAATTGGATTCTCTACACTAGGCATATCAATGAGAATGTACACAACTAATTAATCACAATAGCATATTCCACACTGAACATAAGAACTAGATTCTACACTAAGTAATACATATGATGACATGGCGGCTAGTTACATTGGTCCTTGTCAGTCGGGTCAGGAATGGCACCGCGACGTAATGATCACGGGACGAAAGTTTGTCCAAGAGGGCATTCTTTGGTCAAAGACGACATCCTAGATAACAGTTAGCTTGGGTCTTTGTTCTCTTAAGGAGAAGGTGATCAGTTCACTCCTATTGAGATGATTGTGGGCGAGGAAACGATCCCATTCATCTCCTCCCAGCTGGGTCATCGTTAGTCCTTTTTTTGACCTCCAAAGTGTAGGGGTCTCCGGATGCCTCAAAGACCACAATGTCTTTGGCCAACTCATTGAATTTCAACCTCACATTGCATGAGACGATCTATGTAACAAAAAATAGGAACACACACAACATTAATGGCTATAGCAAAAAAAACAGAATTATATCCTGTCATAGAAGGTTTGTTGTTAGCGCCGAAAAAACATAGCACCGTTGGAAGTAGATGCCAGATAGATCGCTGGTCTCAAGGTAGATGGCGCACTTTGACTTGCGTATTTCACAAGATGGTGAATGCGTCATTCTACAAAAAAAAAACATATCATTTTGCACATTACAACAACCAGATTCTACGTACTAAGTGTAGAACCGGATTGTACAGCACTAAATCGAATTCTAACTACTAAGTATCATCAGATTCTAGCTATTAATCAATCAACACGAAAGACTACTATCCAATTTTACATTAAAACATATTCAACACTAAAAAAAATCTAGCTACAATACTCAAACTTCTAGCTACACTACTCAATCAACATCAGGAGGGGAAGCAAAGGAGCGCGAGGGGAGGGGATCGCACCTGATCACCCAGAGGTGGCGGCAGTGGCGATGAGCAGCAACGCCGGGTGAGGTTTGGAGGTGGCGGTGGCAAGGTGCTAACTGCTCAGTGTATTGTAAATCTCTAGAGATTGTGTACCCATTGATTCTCATAGTGAAATTTGTGTGGACTGGTTTGTTCGTGCCTGTATTTTTACTGTCATTTTCCGGAGGTTCTTCCACGTAAAACCATTGCATCATTTGTACATATTGTTACGTTAGTCCGTTTCTTGTTGACTAAAGCTATCTCAAAGTTCACTATAAACTGAGCTGCATGCTAGGGGTGAGAGGGGGGGGGGGGGGGGGGTGATATTGTGCATATTTACGTAACGTGTCGATGAATTAGTACTCCAATTCTTTTTTTATGCATATAAGATTTGTTTGAAGTCAAAGTTCATAAAGTTTGATCAACTTTAATAGAAAATATATCAACACTTAGAATACGAAATCAATATCATTAGATGCGTCATGAATTTAATTTTCATATTGTGTAACTTTAGTATTATTGTAGGTGTTGATATTTTTTTTATATAAATGCGGTCAAACTAAACTTTACGACCTTCGATTTCAGACAAATATTATATGCAGACTAAAATGACCAGAGGGAGTACATTGCTTTGTTGCTGTTTAGCCCCAATACAGCAAAGCAGTGGACCTGTCCTATAACAGGTGAAAACAAAACACTTCCGGCAACTATCTAATGTGGTGTTCTAACTGCGGTTTGATCATAATTATGTTAAGCACAATGCTCAAGATTCAGCATCTACATGAATTCCACCTCAAACATATGGATGCCGTTGTTGGCGTGGTTGCTGCCATTGGTGTTGTCGTTTTGCTGGTCGAAGACCTGGCTGTTGGCCACCGCCGCGGACGGCATCGTGCTGGAGCACACCGACGAACGTGACATGATGTTGGTCCAACATCTACATGAAGTCCACCTCAAACATATGCATGCCGCTGTTGACGTTGTTGCTGACATTGTTGTTGTTGTCGTTGTTCTGGTCGGAGACCTCGCCGTTGGCCGCCACCGCCAATGGCACCGTGCTGGAGCTAACCGAGGAACACGACAGGATGTTGCTGTTACGGATGTTGTTCTGCAAGAGGGAGGTGATGAAGTGTTGCTGCTCCTGATGGTGGTGGAGCTGCATGGAGTTGCTGAGCTGCTGCTGGCGGCGGTCCTTCTCCGGGGGCACGCCCAGGGTGAGCGTCATCTGCCTCGCCGCCGCTAGCCTGGCCTGGCCCTGCTGAAGGCAGCTGGTCGCGCTCGTGTAGGTTGCGCTCAAAGCTGATCGACGATCGTACGTACATACAAATTAGCCCCGATAAATGACGACCAATTGCACTAGGTAGGATGCAATTAGCTAAAGAAAATCTGTTGGCTTACTGTTATTGTCGCCGGCGTAGGAGCTGGAGATGCCCCCGGCGTTTTGTTTCCTGGAAGGCACGGCCAAGTCCTTGGACACCGCCCCCGCGCCGCTGGCCACCGGTTTCCTCCGGCGACGGTTGTGCTCTGCGAGCCTCTTCCTGCAGCTCCTCTTGGTCTGGTCGAACTCCGTGATCACGTGGAACCTAAAATTAAAATTCTAGCTAGCTCAACAAGATGTACGCATGTGAATCCAATGTTGAACATAGATACCACACCTCACATCATTGGTCAATGCGAAAATAAAGCAGGAGCAGATATATGGCCAGTGCAAAAGGCTGGCACATGATCAGCCGCTCGTTGCAGCAGAAATTTATTTGTTACTGAAGAGAAAACCGTTCCAGCTGTTCCTGAATAGCTTCCTTCAAAAGGATTTCCGCTTGCTCGGTGAATGTCTTGCTAGAAGATATAATTTCTTGGAATTGAAGTTTCGTATCTTTTAGAAGTTTACGTAACTCATCCAGAAATTTATTTACCTATTCAATTTCTAACGAATCAAGATATCCTCTTGTTCCGGTATAAATGGTAGCTATCTGCTCTTGCACTGGGCAATTCCCTTAATCGTCGACCCTTTGCCAATTGATTCTGACTTGTTTTATCGAGAGTAGAGGCGAATTGTCCAAAGGCTTGTAACTATGCGAATTGAGCTAGTTCCAATTTTGATTTGCCAGCTACTTGTTTCATGGGTTTAATTTGAGCCGCGGATCCTACTCCAATATTTTAAATAGCAGTCTATCAAAAATAGCGGCGGGACTCAAAATCAGCTATAGCGGGCTATATCGAGGTACAGCGGGCTATTTGTGAAGGCCATATAGCCCGCTATTTAAAACTATGTGCAGCACACAGCAATCTGAAGTCTGAAGCTAGCAGAAAGAACGCTGCCTTTTGACAGTCTTTTTGTTTTGGTGATCCTGTCTCCATATCGACCGATGCCCAGGACAGCAAAAACGCCATGGAAAAGCTCTTGTTTGTGCTGCATGGAGTAGTGTTTTGTGTTGTCTTTTTCTTTGACATGACTGGTCGTCGCTGAGGCTGAGACTTGCTTTTGCACCATGGCCGCCGCAACGGAAAAGCGACATGAACCAAAAACTGATTGAAGACTGAAAAGGCAAGCAGTTTGCGCTGGCCCTAGCTTAGCAAAGCTGCAACCTGGTAAGCTATACTATACGTACCGTAACGGAAAGAGGGATACTGTAACGTTCACGTTCCTAGAGAGAGATGGACAGTGGAGTGGGTCTGTGGGTGTGGCTCTGACCTGCTGCATTGCTGGCAGAAGCGCTGCTGCTTGCCGGCGGCGGAGACAAGCGCCGCCTTGGCGTGGTACTCGCACACCTTGTGGCGCCGGTGGTAGTGCTTGGCGCCGGAGAGGTCCGCCTTGCAGTACTCCACCTGGCACCGAGGCGGCTGGCGGTGGACGCGGCCGAATCCCAGGTCGAACACGCTGCCAAGACGGGACCGCATGAGCATCGGGTCCACCGCCATCATGTCGCCGGTGGGGAAGCAGGTCCGCTGGCCGTGATTCAAGTCTATCCTCCCCGCGTCCCCGGCGCCGCCCTCGCGCTTCACCATCCCAAGAGCCGGGCACACGTCACCGTGACCGTGCATGGCCATCGGCGGCATCTGCAGCTGCATCCCGGACATGGGCGGCGGCGCCATGTGGACCAGCCCACCGCCGCCGTTGCCGTTGGAAGGCAGCGCCAGCATCTGGTGGTGCGGCGCCTCCTGGAACTGGTTGAAGGCGGCCGCTGCCGCCGGGAAGTGGAAGTTGTCGAGTATCATCGCCCCCTCGTGGCGCTGGCCTCCTCCTCCGCCACCAGCCATCATGCTGGCGGCGAGCTCAAAGCCGACGTAGGGCGGCGGCTGCATTGCTGCTAACCGTAAGTCGTCGCCGGCCGCCGCTTTCATCCTGCCGCTGCTCATCATGGCTGAGTGAGTGGTCGTAGCTGAACAAGGGAAGGCTGGGGGAGCTAGGAGGCTTGTGCTCGCTAGCTGTATGTGAGGTAGGGACTGGTGAGGTTGTGCCGCGCTGTGTAAGGTTGTGGAGGGCGCAGAGGTGGTTAAAAAGGGCGAGTGGAGGAGGAGAGTGATGAGAGTGTGCGTGTCCGGGAGTGGCATGTACTATGTGTCAGCTGCCTCACTGGACCAAGATGAAAGGGCCTTCTCCTTGCTGTTCGCGTGCAAAAGGAAATATTGAAGAAATAAAAAAAATCTATAATTTCAAGATATCAAACTTAGTCAACCATTCTACTCACGTGTCAATTTTCTGAAGGAATGACACTAGGTTATACCACAGTGAAGAAAATACAATCCGGCCTTAATATTCATTCAATCAGTGTTTCCGAATGTACTAGCTTTGATTTTATCATTTTTGCCTAGAATGACATGGTTGTTATTTCTTCGTGAAACTTCATACTTGAGTAGAATCATTAGTAGAAAAAAAGCCATTTGTCCCGGTTCATAAGGCCCATCTGTCCCGGTTGGGGAACTGGGACTAAATGGTCGTTACTAATGCCCTAAACCTTTAGTTCCGGTTTTTATACTAACCGGGACAGATGGGCCTCCACGTGGCCGCTCCGGCGAGCTCAAGCACGGGGGACTTTAGTCCCGGCTGATAGCACCAACCGGGACCAATAAGATTCTACGCGTCAGCATTTCAGGGGCTGGTTTTTTTTGAAGGAGGTGGTTTAGGGGTTTTGGGGGTTAATTTAGGTTGGTATATAGGTAGCTAATAGAGAGATGTGTCCTCTCTTATCTCGGTGCTACTGCTACTGCTATGCCTAAACATGACTTAGATTGAAGTGAGGCAACATGTGGTGCATGTCGAAAGTAATACTAATCCTAACTTGATCAAGTTTGGATTGTACTACTTTCGACATGCACCATATGCATGTTGCCTTCACTTCAATCCAATCCATATTCATTTCACCCGCTGATATATAATAACTCTTCATGCTCGCATCATGCATCATCATATATAATAACAAGTCTACTAATCATTATCATACAACTTCTACTCATTATTAATAACAAGTCATGCGATCATCATCCTCATAGTCATCGAACCAACCCTACTTAATTGTTCTTAGCACATGATCATCAATATTAGGTAGGACATAAATACCCTCCTTAAGGTGAGATAGAATAAAACAATATAGACCCTGACTCTCCATTATGGAGAATGGAGATCATCCTGTCTCCAATTCTTGCGCTTCGCTTCCTTTTGCTTCCAAGAACCTCCTTACGACTGTCCATACATTTTTTTCCATCCTTTGATTTGCATGTCTCCATTCCTTTTAAAAATCTGGTGTGGACAGTTGAGATTCGTAGGATGACCTGGCTGTATGTTCAAAACATTAAGGCTACCTTTCTGATACATCAAATGAGGCACACAATTCTGCAAAAGATGCACGGATGTCGTAATAGTAAAAAAATCTTACCAGGGTATCTCCATGGTAGTTACCGTAGTTCAACACATGCACTAGTGGCACGTCTTGACCATAATGTTGAGGAGTTTTATTGTAGATATTGTAATTCTCAATGTCAGTACAAAATCCGACCAGATGATTTTTCTCCTTATAAGTTAATTCGGAGCCATCGATGTAGTGGGTTTTGTCTACCATCTCCCGCACATTCTTTGAAGAATGAAAATAAGTTGTCAATGGAAATAAGCTGTCAACTATTTTGAAATAAACAATATAAATTAGCTAATAACTATGTTTGAGAAACTAAACTCACATAGCGGTAGAATTGGAGGCGTATCAACAAGGACCCAAATGTCCATATTGTCTTGCTCGATTTCAGGATCATCAAGATCCATGTTGACACCCATACCCTCATCAAAACCATACATCTTGCAAAGTGCTTCCCAGTTTTGCAACCAAAATGGGTTACGCTCTCAGAATTGTACAGCTTTACTTCAAAATCCACATCATGATGAGTTCTTAGGTGAATTTTCTTTGTTTCAAAACTTTCATGGTCTTGAAAACCCATCCTGTCCAAGACATAGCGCCTTGCATGGCATGGGATAACCTACTCGAATTGTAAAAGATGAAAATTACACGTTGAAATAGTTGTAGTCATGCTTAATTACGAAAAAACACTCGTCGTCGTTACGTACCGTTTTAACATTGAAGGTCTCCTCGAGCTTAATGCTGAAGCCCCGATCATCGTCCAGGTGAGGCATGTCGCACAGACCTCGATCGTCGTGGCACCAGCTGCACTCCCCCGGGAGACTTACGTCGTCTGATGACGACATTTCCTACGTTCATAATTCAAAGATTAAACTTGTACAATTAAATATATGTACTACAAAAACTAAATTAGATCATTATTATTCATCACGGGTTGACTATCGGTCTGTCGAGTCTTTTCTTGAAAACTCTCAGCTCACGTGGTGTATATATTCGACTGTTGGTGATGGTCGCTCCTCACTTTGTCCCCGAGTGCATTACACAAAATGTCTAGCACACGGGAACGAAGGAGAAGCGACCCCCATGACAACAGTCGGGATTCTTCGTCCTGTCATATATATATGGTGGAACTCTCCCTCACTGATTCCTCTCTGACATTTGCGACCGTCGGTGATGGTCGTTACTCCTTCTTCCCCTAGTGCATAACAAAGGTCTAGCACCCGGAGAAGAAGGAGAAACGACCCCCACGACAACAGCCGGGCTTCTTCGTCCTCTCATATATGGTGGAGACTCGACAGACTTAAAGTCAACCCGAAATATTGTTTAATTATCTTTCTAAAAAAAGGATTTGGCTGGTCTCACCTCGAGGTCGGAGGGGGTCGGTGACGGGGACGATAGCGGGGATGATGGAGGGGGGCTCCTAGATTTCTGCGAAAACAAAAACCCTATAAGCTATCAACTAATCATATACATATGCCTGGCATAGTGCTCTCCAATTTTAGCATTCAAAGTAGGAGTAGTTTTCCAATTTGAGCATTCAATAAGCAAAATCAAATCGCAAAATAAAGTAGTATTCAAATTAGGATGCATTCAATTATAAGCATAACTACATCATCTCTTGCGTCCGTATAGCGTTGAATATTATCACTAATATACCTTGAATACTATCATACATATAACATTGCTAGTACAGCTAGAACCGTAGCGCCCGACGGGTATCGGCACGGACGGTGGACACCCAAAGAGAATGAACCATCACAGGATTGTTCCAGTGAGATCCCTGAAGAACCTGCCAGGTATTGTCGAACCTGCCCTCCAACGCAACCATGTAGCGACGGACGTGCTTGTCCTCCTAGCTGACACGGTGACGTACCACCTCTGCGGTGTCCGGAAGCCTCGGCACCGTCACTGGCCCACGCGACTGCCATCAAACAAGGATCGGGTCAACGACGGGCTGGCTCCTCACCAACCTACGCCCCTCGGAAGGTAGCACATCCCAAAACCATCCCGACGGAGCCCAGTCCCGGACATGGCCCCTCTGATCAAGCCGGCCTCCTCCGCCAAGTCGATGACGAGGATGTGGGATAGGCATTGTCGACGCCGATGCGGCAATAATTGCGTTAACTAAAAAATAAACTAGTTCTATTAATTTTCTTGCTAAAAATAAACTACTTCTATAGTAAAATAAATTAGTTTTATTAAATCAAGTAGTTCAACTACTAAGCACTTACTATAAATAGAATAAAGTAGTACTTACTAAAAATAAACTACTTCTATATATAGTAAACTAAAGTAGTTTTATTAAATCAACTAGTTCAACTACTAATTAATTAAGCACTTTCTAAGTAGTACTTACTAAAAGTTATCGGGGAGGGGGGTATATCTACAACGACATACCCGATAAAAAAAATAAGAAGAGGAAGCAGAAGAAAAAAAGAGGAGAAGAAAAAAGGAATAGAGGAGGAGATCAAAGAAAAAAATAAAAAAAGGAGAAGAAGAAGGAATAGAATATTTCTATTTCTTCTTCTTCTCCTCTTTTTTTCTTCTTTTTCATCTTCTTATTTATTTCTCCCCTTCTTCCTCTCCTCTTCTTCTTATTCTTCTTCTTCTCCTCCTTCTTCCTCTTCTTATTTTCCTTTTTTCTCTCCTTTTTCTTCTAAATATGAACATATACATAAATGACTTTGATCCTACACAATTTTCCTATACATACACAATATGAACATATACATAAATTGACAAAGAAAATTCTGTGAACAAAAAAATCATAAAAATTCTATGAACAAAAATACAACAGAAAAAAATCATAAAAATTCTATGAACAAAATTACAACAGAAAAAAATCATAAAAATTATATGAAAAAATTGACAAATTCTTTGCATATGAACATACAAACATTTGCATATTCAACAATAATATCACCCAAAAAAATCTAAACTACACATCTAAATTAATACAACTAAATTAACTACACATCTAAACTACACATCCAAATTAATACAACTAAATTACAACATCTATATATAGGGGGCGCGGCGGCGCGGCGGCAGTGGCGACAGCCATTACAGGGAGGAGGAGGAGGGGATTTGCGGGCAGCGCTCACAGGGTGCACGGGTGGGCCGGCGGCGTCGGGGCAGGGGTGGCGCAGGGTGGGCCGGCGGCGTCGGGGCAGGGGTGGCGCAGGGCGGCGACGGCGTCGGTCCGATGCAGGACGGGGTCGGGGCGGCTTGGGACGTCGTCAGGGCGGCGCGTCGGAGGCTGGGGCGACGACGGCGACGGCGAGACAGGGGGCAGCCTGGTGGCGTCGCGGCGGGGGAATGAGGAACTGAACGAAAAATTTACAAGTCCTGCTTATATAGACGAGGCATTGGTCCCGGTTCATGGCACAAAACCGGGACCAATGCCCCCCTTTAGTCCCGGTTGGTGCCACCAGCCAGGACCAAACGTCAGTTTTCGGCAGCCCAAAAGGCGGGAAGCGGCTGCCTTTGGTCCCGGTTCGTGGCACCAACAGGTACCAAAGGGGGGCATTCGTACCGGTTGGTGCCACAAACCGGTTCCAATGCCCCCCTTTAGTCCCGGTTGGTGGCACCAACCAGGACCAAAGGCCTCATTCTGCCCGTGCCCAAATGTTTAGTCTCACCTCGCTAGCTGAGGGGGGCGCGCAGTGGTTTATAAGCCCCACTACCGCACCCCTCTCGAGCTCCTCTCCATTGCAGGCTTTCGGGCCTAATTATCACTGGTATGCCCGATGGGCCTACTGGGCCTTCTGCGGGCCTGAATCCTGGCCAATGGATGGGTTTCTAGTCGTATTCAGGCCGTGGAGGCCCAGTAGTTGGCATATTTTTTATTTTTTCCCTGTTTTTTGTTTTCTTTTTTTGCTTTTTTTTGTTTCTACTTACAACAAAAACTTATTTTATTTTATTATGCTATTAAAGTTTCTAGAAAAAAGTTCTTTATGAAAATTCTTTTTTCTTTTAATGATTTTGAATAGAAATACTTTGATAATTTTAGTTGCATCAATTTTATATGTAATTTTAGTTTCAATAATGCTAGAGGTTGCTTATAATGTTTGTAACAGAAAATACTTTGATAATTTTAGTTTCAAAAATTTTATTTATGTTATTAAAGTTTATTTTATTTTATTTTATTTTGTTTCTACTTATATATTTTATTAAAGTTTATATTATTTTGTTTCTAATTACTTATTTAATTTATTTTATGATAATTCTTTTTGCTATTAAAGTTTGTAACAAAAAAGTTCTTTATGAAAATTCTATATAATTTTAGTTGCATAAATTCTATATAATTTTAGTTTCAATAATACTAGAGGTTTATAAAATGCAACATTCAAAGCATTTCAACAAAACGGACAATCTGTTTTGAGATATCAGGGTTTCATACGGAAACTCGTCTGTTACAACATCCATTTCAAATGAACTTGGAAAAGGTTGAAAGTTGGCATGGTATCATCATAGTAGTTGTGGACAGAAAGTCTTCACTTTTTCTTCGCTTGTGTGCTTTGCTTATTGTGCCGTAACCATGGATAATCTTCATCGATTATCAGGATGCTTGGGTCAACCTTGACTTTGAAGGGAGGAATTTCATGAAACTTTTCATAATCTTCGGACATGTCTGTCTTGCCCTCCACTCCCACGATGTCCCTTTTTCCTTAAAGAACTATGTGGCGCTTTGGCTCATCATATGATGTATTCGCTTCCTTATCTTTTCTTTTTCTCGGTTTGGTAGATATGTCCTTCACACAGATAACCCGTGCCACATCATTGGCTAGGACGAACGGTTCGTCAGTGTACCCAAGATTGTTCAGATCCACTGTTGTCATTCCGTACTATGGGTCTACCAGTACCCCGCCTCCTGACAGATTGACCCATTTGCACTTAAACAAAGAGACCTTAACATCATGTCCGTAGTCAAGTTCCCATATCTCCGCTACGTAACCATAATATGTGTCTTTTCCCCTCTTGGTTGCTGCATCAAAGTGGACACCGCTGTTTTGGTTGGTGCTCTTTTGATCTTGGGCGATCGCATAAAATGTATTTCCATTTATCTCGTATCCTTTGTAAGTCAATATAGTCGAAGATGGTCCCCTGGACAACGAGTACAGCTCATCACAAACATTTTTGTCACCTCTGAGACGTGTTTCCAACCAATTGCTGAAAGTCATGATGTGTTCACATGTAATCCAGTCGTCACACTGCTCCGGGTGTTTGGAGCACAGACTGTTCTTGTGTTCATCGACATAGGGGGTCACCAAGGTAGAGTTCTATAGAACTGTGTAGTGTGCTTGAGAACAAGAATGCCCGTCCCTGCATATTATTGAGTCCGCTCCTAGCGTGCCTTTTCCAGTCAGTCTCCCATCATACCGTGATTTAGGGAGACATACCTTCTTAAGGCCAGGAATGAAGTCAACACAAAACCCAATGACATCCTCTGTTTGATGGCCCATGGAGATGCTTCCTTATGGCCTAGCACGGTTACAAACATATTTCTTTAGGACTCCCATGAACCTCTCAAAGGGGAACATATTATGTAGAAATACGGGGCCCAGAATGACAATCTCGTCGACTAGATGAACTAGGACGTGTGTCATGATATTGAAGAAGGATGGTGGGAACACCGGCTCGAAACTGACAAGACATTGCGCCACATCACTCCTTAGCCTTGGTATGATATCTGGATCGATCACCTTCTAAGAGATTGCATTGAGGAATGCACATAGCTTCACAATGGCTAATCGGACCTTTTCCGGTAGAAGCCCCCTCAATGTAACCGGAAGCAGTTGCGTCATAATCACGTGGCAGTCATGAGACTTTAGGTTCTTGAACTTTTTCTATGGAATATTTATTATTCCCTTTATATTCGACGAGAAGCCAGTAGGGACCTTCATACTGAGCAGGCATTCAAAAAAGATTTCCTTCTCTTCTTTGGTAAGAGCGTAGTTGGAAGGACCTTCATACTGCTTTCGAGGCATGCCGTCTTTTTCGTGCAAACGTTGCAGGTCCTCCCGTGCCTCAGGTGTATCTTCTGTCTTCCCATACATGCCCAAGAAGCCTAACAGGTTCACGCAAAGGTTCTTTGTCACGTGCATCATGTGGATTGAAGAGCATACCTCTAGCTCTTTCCAGTAGGGTAGGTCCCAAAATATAGATTTCTTCTTCCACATGGGTGTGCGTCCCTCAGCGTCATTCGGAACAGCTAGTCCGCCGGGACCCTTTCCAAATATTATGTATAAATCAGAGACCATATCAAGTACGTGATCACCGGTACGCATGGCGGGCTTCTTCCGGTGATCTGCCTCGCCTTTGAAATGCTTGCCTTTCTTTCAACATTGATGGTTGGTCGGGAGAAATCGACGATGGCCCAGATACACATTCTTCCTGCATCTGTCCAGGTATATACTTTCGGTGTCAGCTAAACAGTGCGTGCATGTGTGGTATCCCATGTTTGTCTGTCCTGAAAGGTTACTGAGAGCGGGCCAATCGTTGATGGTTACAAACAGCAACGCATGCAGGTTAAATTCCACCTGTTTGTGCTCATCCCACGCACGTACACCGTTTCCATTTCATAGCTGTAAAAGTTCTTCAACTAATGGCCTTATAGGTACACATCAATGTCGTTTCTGGGTTGCTTAGGGCCTTGGATGAGAATTGGCATCATAATGAACTTCCGCTTGATGCACATCCAAGGAGGAAGGTTATACATACATAGGGTCACGGGCCAGGTGCTGTGATTGCTGCTCTGCTCCCCGAAAGGATTAATGCCATCCGCGCTTAAACCAAACCATACGTTCCTTGGGTCACCTGCAAACCGAGCCCAGTACTTTCTCTCGATTTTCACCACTGCGACCCGTCAGCGGGTGCTCTCAACTTCCCGTCTTTCTTACGGTCCTCACTGTGCCATCGCATCAACTTGGCATGCTCTTCGTTTCTGAACAGTCGTTTCAACCGTGGTACTATAGGAGCATACCACATCACCTTCGCAGGAACCCTCTTCCTGTGGGGCTCGCCCTCAACATCACCAGGGTCATCTCTTCTGATCTTATACCATAATGTACCGCATACCGGGCATGCGTTCAAATCCTTGTAGGCACCGCGGTAGAGGATGCAGTCATTAGGGCATGCATGTATCTTCTCCACTTCCAATCCTAGAGGGCATACGACCTTCTTTGTAGCGTACGTACTGTCGGGCAATTCGTTATCCTTTGGAAGCTTCATCTTCAATATTTTCAGTAGCTTCTCAAATCCTATGTTAGGCACAGCATTCTCTGCCTTCCACTGCAACAATTCCAGTACGGTACCGAGCTTTGTGTTGCTATCTTCGCAATTGGGGTACAACCTTTTTTGTGATCCTCTAACATGCGATCGAACTTCAGCTTCTCCTTTTCACTGTCGCACTTTTCCCTTCTATCAACAATGACCCGGCGGAGATCATCATCGGGCACATCGTCTGGTTCCTCTTGATCTTCAGCTTCCTCTTGATCTTCAGCTTCCCCCGTTGAAGCATCACTGTATTCAGGTGGCACATAGTTGTCATCGTCCTCTTCTTCGTTGTCTTCCATCATAACCCCTATTTCTCCGTGCTTCGTCCAAACATTATATAGTGTGGCATTGAACCCTTATAAAGTAGGTGGGTGTGAAGGATTTTCTTGTCAGAGTAAGACCTCGTATTCCCACAATCAGGGCATGGACAACACATAAAACCATTCTGCTTGTTTCCCTCAGCCACTTCGAGAAATTTATGCACGCCCTTAATGTACTTGGAGGTGTGTCTGTCACCGTACATCCATTGCCGGTTCATCTGCGTGAATTGTATATAATTATGTGTGTCAAAAGTAAAAAAAATAGACAAGTATCTATCTAAAGTAAGATTTTTTTTCTTTCAGAAAGAAGATAAGAACAAGAGGCTCACCACGGTGGTGCTGGCAACGAGATCGGCGCGGGCGATCGACGGCGGTGAAGATGAGGACGGGGCGTGACAGACCGCTAAACCTAGACAAATCTCGGAAAAAATGGAGCTCTGAGGTCGAACTTCGAGAGGAGAAAGCTTAACTAATGTGGCTCAGGCATTTCATCGAACACCTCACATGTATAAGAGATGAGCTAGAGCACCCAAATGCCCTTCCTTGCTGGCTAGCAAAAGACGGAGCACTGTGGAGTGCTCTGCTTGCCGGTGGTGGGGTATATATAGGAAACTCATTGGTCCCGATTCGTGGCTAAACGGGGACTAAAGCCCAGCCTTCTGTCCCAGTTCGACCCAAGAACCGCGACCTATGTTTGTGGGCCAGGAGCAAGGCCCATTGGTCCCGGTTCGTGCCAAGAACAGGGACAAATGGGCCCAGACGAACCGGGACCAATGCCCACGAGGCCCCGGCCGGCCCCCTGTGCTCACGAACCGGGACGAATGCATCCATTGGTCCTGGTTCGTGGCAGAACCGGGATTAATGGGCTGGCCAGGCCCGAACGAAAGCCCCTTTTTCTACTAGTGAATGATTGACCATGTATGCTACAAAAGAAATTCTGTTTTTTATAAAAGAATTATTACATTTCTTTTGTGTTTACTATTCATAACAGGTGCATGTTCCAAAAATTCACATATACCCTCAGAGAAAAGACATGCACGGAAACTTGTCCAATATATGCGCTAAATAAGCTGTGCGGTTGATAAAACAGCTATATAGCGCGCAAGCGACCGAAAGTAGCGCTCCAACAGCAGCGCTATAATCCCGCGTGTGGTAAATAAGGTTCGGCGCGCTGGGGAAAACTGCATCATGCGCTGGGTATTTGGTGCGCCAGCTCCAGCGCGCTGGACAACGAACAATTGCGCGCGAGCGAGCAACAACTACCCTGAATTCTCCAGCAGCGCCTGCCTTTGGCCCGCCCCGCGCCGCTTCTGCCAAAATTTCTGCGATGGATGGCCGCGCCGATATCCCACAACCCCTCCCTACACCCGCGACCCCTCTGCGATGGCCACCGCCGTAAACCCTTCCACGGGGTTGACCTCCGGCTTCGCCGTCGGCGCCGCACCGGCTCCAAGCTTCGGTCCCACGCGCGGCCTTTCCATGGCACCCCGGACGGATTCGCAGCGTGGCGTCACGCCGCCGCTCGCCAGGAAGCCACATAGCTCCATCTCCAACCGACCGATGGTGGTGGCGGCGACGGCGGCCCCAAAAAAGAGGAAAGTGGATGGTGCTTCTAGGCACGTGAAGAAGAATCCAGCAGCGCGTCGGGTGCCTCCGCCGCCTGAAGTGCCAGATAGCTCGCAATTTGTTGCGTCGGTGGCCGATGCGCACATCATGCTTGATGAAATGCCCACAAGGTATGCTTTTTTCTTCTTTTTGTTGTTGTCGTCAGATAAATGTATACGTATGGATAGCTTGATTAGTTTTCTTTATCATACTTTCTAGTTTCAATGATGACACATGTATGTCAACTATGGGTGTTGACTCCAACAATTCCCATTGGTCTCAAACCAATGAAGTGCATCAAGATGATCATGAATATGAAGTGGACGAGGAGGGTGAGGGTATGGTCAATGCACAGAAAGGAAGGGCCTGCAACTACACCGTGGACGTAGACATCTTTCTATGCAAGGCATGGTTGAATGTGTCTATGGATGCCACCCTTTGGATGGACCAAACTAGAGATACATATTGGTTTAGAATGAAGGAGTACTTTGATGCACACAACAAGAGTGGAATTAAGCGCACCGATAGATCTCTTCGCTCCCGGTGGCCGACGATCAACAAAGATTATTAAAAGTGGGCGGCGGCAATGGCGTCGGTTGACAAGATAAATGATAGAGATAGGGCGAGTGCCATGGGAGCACCTTCGGGTGACATGGGTGGACGCATGGCTTCCGGTGTGCCTCATATGCCTTCGCATGATGCCTTTGGAGATAGTGTGAACACCATCCGAGTTTCTAGTGACGATGGGGCGCTTGAGTTGGAAGAAGAGGAGGAAGAAGAGGGGGCATGATTGTTGATGTTTCATTCGTTTGTGTGAACTTATTTGTCAAGAACTTGGTTGTGTTAGGTGATTTTGAGCTATGCCATGAATTTGAACAATGCTGTGTTGCTCAATTCATGATTTTACATATTTTTTAATGTTTGAGATCATCTTGTTTCATATTGTCAAATTGGTATGTGTTGTTTCATATTTGCCCGGCATCGGCTGGGTGCGCGAGCTAGATTTTACCGCGTCTGGTGAACCGCTACAACAGCACTCTAAATTTCGCAGCTCCTGGAAAAGCAACCGCAATCCCACGCGCACTAAAAAGCTATTTCGGCGCTGCAATTTTTTTAGTGCGCCACCCTACCGTGGATCTATTGGAGATGCTCTTAGTTTCTTTTGTGTGTGTAAAGCTTTTACGTGCAGTATTCGCATGCGTATACCCTTTTTGCAATTTTTGATCTTCGGACCGTGTGGATCTCTGGAGTTCTTTTGATTTATTTTGCTATTTTTACAGTAAGAATTTTGGTACAGGATTAGTAATTCGCAATCGATTGAGAATTAGTTAAATCTTATTCCACACAGAGTGCCACCAATATGATAGCATTGAGATTCGTCACAAATATGATTTTAACATTAGTTAATTCTCAGTTGAGTTAGAAGTAGTTGCTCCTCAGGATTTACAATTCCTAATTTGACCGCAAAATATGGCCATACGCAACTTTCGAAATCAGCAACTGCCCATATTTTGCTAGATTTTTCAGAAATGCGTTTTTATTAACTCATAGTGAAGCATCAATGTGATACAAAATACAATGTGCATACATGCGGCCTTAGCATAGTTAGCATGCACAAAGGATCACACCGGTAAATAGCAAACTCATAGAATACCAACCATGCTATGCCTAGGCGGATGAAAAGCAAATAGGAAAAAAAGAGCAACATCGATCCTCGTCGAGCAGTTGCAGCCATAAAAAATGATGTAAGCGCAGATGGTTCAAATGTGATATCCACTCGAGTTGTAAATCATGCATACAACAAGCAAACAGATAGTCACGAAGGCATTGTTCACATGCGGGAGAATATATAAGGCCTAATACTTTTTTTGAGGTAGCTTTGACAAATGATATATGAGATGTTTGATATAAAAATTGGATGTGGCTAGGTCTCAGTCGACTAAGACTTAACCAAGTCCAAGTCATGTGTCATAACATGTAGAAAAGAAAGAAAAAACTAAAAAGAAAAATTTGCACGAATCTCCATGTAAGATCTCACTAATATAAAATCGACTGAAACATGGTTAAGTCTCAGTCAACTGAGATTTAGCAATTTCGATAAAAGTTATATCATTAAGAACTCCTTTCACAAACGAATTCGATGATACTTTGTGTAATATGCATGTCATATATTATTATGCTAACCCGTGGTAAAAGTTAACCTCGAAAAACGTATATGGACTGAGGGGTATGAGAAATGCTTATAAATAGTCTACTGGGTACATAAAATACAGTCCTGGAGAAGAAAACCAGCTGGTGTGTAAGGATGTGGAATGCCTGATCGATGGAGGCGGAGAGGACTAAAGAAAGACTGTTACTGCTTGTGGAACTGTTTCATGTGGAGAAACGACACATGCGGATCAATGATCACGCAACTGGCAAAAGGGAGGGGGGCTGTCGGCCTAATCTTCCTCGGGTGGGTGTCTTGCTTTCCCAGGCCCGTGGTCATCCTTTTGTTAGGCATCTCGAACGCCGATCTCAAACCGCTCGCATACGATTTAGACTATGCTGTCTAAACCGTGAAAGCAATCCAGTGTGATTTTATGTTGATCTGATGAGCGGTTCGGATATGTTTTCCTCAGAAACCGGAGACAAACATTAAAGGCTTCGCAGGTGTCTGGACCGTTGTGATGCCCATGTCTGACCGCCCTGGCTCATCAAATCCCTCTTCCTCGCTCGCGTTCGTTTCCCGCCCGAAACGGTCAGTGCCGCTTCAGAGCGTCAGTGCCGCATTCATGCCCGGCTAGTGCGGACACGACCTCTCACTGCGCCGTGATTGAAATGGCGCGCCGGCCGAGAGAGGGCTGCCCACGGCACTTTCCGGTGCAGGCGATTGCTCCGCATTTAAATGACAAGACAGCAGTCCATCCGTCCGTCTACTGCCCACATTAATGACATGCGGTTGCCGTGGCGGCTATTCTGACGCCACCCGTCCGTTCCTCTACTGCCTACCGTTGCTATATAAATTGTTGCCTCGTCCATAGCCGCGGTAATTCGCCTCCGATCCCGTTATCCTCTCTGCACCACTCCCAATATGGCTTGCTTGCGCTCCAAAGCTCTCTGCGACGGGCTGACGCCAGAGCAGAAGAAGTAGATGGCCGCCATTGCTGCCGGCTGGCTGGCCAACAGGCAACCGGAGGACACAGTCAACGATGATCCAACGCCACCCTCCTCGTGTACGCCACCCTCGCCGTTGCATTGCACCATGACCATCGGCGAAGCCTATGCCCATTACATGAACGTGGTGCGGGAGGAGCTGTTCTGGGAGGCGCTGACCGACGCCGCCTACAACCACTAGCTCCTCCAGGAGCACCAACAGGCAGAGGAGCAGCTCGGACATGGTCCTGGCGGAGCAGGCGGCACTAACCGTGAGATCCGCCTCGCCCGCTGGTGGTACCGCCAACATCAGGCGAAATTGGAGGCCGCCAACAAGGAGTTCAGCGAGGCAACAAACGAGGTGTAGGGAAAGACCGACGACGGGGTGGAGGACACCACCGGCTCCGCCGAGGCCGCGCCCCACCGCAATGACCATGAAGCCGGCACGTCCGGGGCGCCGCCGTCAACGAGGAAGAGTAGGGCACAGTTGGTCGTTGTCGCTCGGGTCCCAAGAAGGCCATCGCTCCTACCCTCCCGTTGAAGCAAAGCTTGGTGGGCTGAGAATCGTCGGCCGATTAGCCAGTAGCCGCTTGGCGGCGATGTGGAGGTGGAAAACTTCACTTTCTGGTGTGCCTGCATGGCGGGCCGGTCGCATGTGTCCTGTCAACTCACGTCTTTTTGCATGGCATGTGGGATGCATGGCGGCACGCATATTGTTTTTCTTTTTCGATGATTAACTATGCCATTTTATTACTTAACCGAAGCATGGCATGTACATTGTTGGTCTAATGTCCACAGTTTAAATAAAAAAACTATTTGCGAAATTGTGTTCCAAATATTAACAATCTCTTGTTTCTAAGAAGCTTAGATCAAAACTTGTCTTGATTTTGACAGAAAGAACAATATCACAGTCTATTGGTTTCATATCATGACACCACGACAACTTTCAGGAATTTCAACTAAGTTTTAGATACACTGAAATTTAAAAATAAAGATTCTCAATTTTTGAAATTTCTTGCCATTTCTTGCATGGGGACTAAACATGCAGCCAAAGACACACATACGATTTTCCAATACATTTTGGTGCACTATCGTGTGTGCATATAGTTCAAATTTGATTTTTATACATTAAATCTCTAGGAAACCAATCAATGTATGAAAACATCTAAATGATCTCTGTTTTTTTTCAAATTTTAAAATGGCACCCCTTTGGTCACATGTTCACTTCAGAAAAAGTTCGACATGTCTCGAAGTGGCTGTGGTGGTACCGGGGGGGGGGGGGGGGGGGGGGGGGGTCGGCACACTATGCGTCGTGAGCCACCGTGTGGGATTGACAGGTTTGTGAGACATATGCCACATCAAAGTCGTGAATTGGGTATTTGAAACATTACACAACCCTTTCATACATATGTTTGGGCCACATGCATGTTGTGGTGGCCCTCTGACACTCCCTCGTGCATTATGAGCGATGCGCCAATTCATTACCCCGTGCTGGTTATGACTTTGACCGACAACGAGAGGCATTTGACCAAAGGTGGATTCATCTGGGCCTGTATTACAGTTTATATCATGGTGAGATTGCAGACCAAAGTCCGAGCGCGTGCGTACACATGAATCCCTCCCACCGGCTTGAAGTGAGGGGACTATGTGTCATGAACCTCCCTATCGGGCGTTTCCGGTTTGCGAAGAAGGTGCCACATCAAAGTTGTGCATTGGGCATTCAAACATCACACAACACTTCGTTGGGCCACATGCACGCAGTGTTTGTCCTAGGACACTCACTTGTGTGGTTATCGGCGACGTTTCCATCCATGGACACGTGAGGTCCATCACTTTGACCTATAGCGAGAGATGTTAATTTGAACAAGGTTTCTTTTTGGTTTGTGGTATATAGTACTCGTCGAAGTGGGGGGGGGGGGAGCGATAGAACTAGCATATACTACGCGTCGTGAACCTTGCTCCGTGTGGGGACTTCATGGTTTCTAAGATATGTGCCACATCAAAGTTGTGCATTGGGTATTCAAACATCACACAAGACCTCCATACATATGTTTGGCCCACATGCAAGAGGTGGTTGTCATCTGGCACTCACTCACGCAGTTATCGGCGACACTTCCATCTGTGGGCCCTCTTGGTCCATCACTTTGACTGACAGTGAGAGAGATTAATTTGACCTACGAGGGGATTAATTTTTGGTTTGTCTAATGGTAGGTCATGCTGAGATTACATAGTATAGCCCGAGCACATGCGTACGCATGAATCCCTCCCACCGGATCGAAGTGGCAAGGGGGGGAGGGGACCAGCACACGACACGTCGTGAACCTATCTCCCTGTGGGGACTTTATGGTTTCCGAGGAAAGTGCCACATCAACGTTGTGCATTGGTATCCAAACATCACACAACAACTCCATCCATATGTTTGGGACACATGCAGGAGGTGGTTGTCTTCGGACACTATCCCTTGCATGGTTATCGATGGCAAGCCCTTTCGTGGGCCTGCGTGAACGTCCATCACTTCAACTGATAACGAGAGAGGTTACCAAGGTGGATCCTTCTTGGTTTGTTTTACGATAGTTCATGGTGAGATTCCAGACCTAAGTTTGAGCACACACGTACACATGCATGAATCCCTCTCACCGGCTCGAAGTGGTGGGCTGGCATACTACATGTCATGAACCCTCACTCCGTGTGGGGACTTTCCGGTTCGAAATACTTCCATACGTATGTTTGGGCCACATGCATGTGGTGGTTGTCTTTGAACTCTCCCTCGCGTGGTTATCGAGGGAAAGACCATTCGTGGGTCTGTGTGGACATCCGTCACTTCGACCGACAATGAGAGAGGTTATGAAGGTGGATTCTTCTTGGTTCGTGTAACGGTAGGTCATGATGAGATTCCAGACCAAAGTTTGAGCGCACGCGTATGCATGAATCCCTCTCACCTGCTTGAAGTGGGGGGGGGGTGACATACTATGCATCGTGAACCCTCGCTCAATGTCAGGACTTTCCGGTTCCAAAGCACAATGCCACATCAAAGTTGTGCATTGGGTATTCAACCACAGAAAACATCCATACATATGTTTGGGCCACATGCAGGCAGTGGTTGTCTTCGGAAACTCCCTCGTGTGGTTATCGGCGGCAAGCCCATCCGTGCGGCCGCGTGGATGTCCATCACTTCAACCGACAAAGAGACAGGTTACTGAGGTGGATTCTTCTTGGTCCATGTTACAGTAGGTCCTGGTGAGATGCCCTCCCACCGACTCGAAGCGTGTGTGTGTGTGGGGGGGGGGGGGGGGGGGGGGGGGGGGGCTACTTCGTAGGTCCTGAACCTCCATGCGGTCGGGGATGTTCGGGTTGCGAGGCGCATGTGCCACATCAAAGTTTTGAATTGGGTATTTAAATATCACACCACCCTTTTCATACACTAACAAACATGCCCGTGCGTTGCAACGGGAGAATAATTCACCATAGTCTCTTATTTGAAGCTTTTGATTAAATTATCATCGGCACTAATTTTGCTAGTAAATATGTCTGTGCGTTGTAATGGGACAAAAAAATATCAGATACCCTTAGCTCAGCAAGCATGACTTGAAGACCCCATAAGCCCATAATCTCTAATGACCTTCTTTCAACAATGATGCCCCATCCGTGTTACCACTTACTGAACTTACAGCTAGAGGCCTCCAGAGCACTCCTCAAGGCTAAGCCTAGTCAACGGCTAAACCTTGCCAGAGCCGCCTAGCCGGCCAACATATTCACCCTGTAAGCTTTTCCTTAAACCTCCTTGGGTAGTTCTGGCGGCTCCTTATGCATGTTCCAACTAAAACTTAATTATAATCTATATTCTGCTGCAATCATTTTTTTGAATGTCTTTTATCGAATATGAGAGTCAAATTCATGTTAATGTTATTTAAAAAGTAAAAATATTTTTTCTATATCAAATAATTTATCCACTGTATAAATTGTTAAAAAATATATAAAAATATCCACTTTAAAAGATTAAATGAAAGCATTAAGTATATGTAAGTAACCTTTAAATTAATTCAGAATATAGCTTTGAAACTCAAGAGGATTCTAATATTTTTTCGAACAAAAGTAGCTTAATTTTGAGTTTAAATAAGTGATGATTTTTTTGGTATTTATTAAGAGAATTTGTGTGCTGCTGGCTGCTGCTGATTTACACTATGATGATTGATCAGATGTACCACGCATGATATATTATCACACACACACGCGCGCGCGCGCGTATCTTGGTTGTTTCCTTGCGGCGCTGGACCTCACGAGATAACCTTAGACCGCGTTGAGGTAGAGCAATGTCGCTGTCAAAGTCAAAGTAGCGCCCGTTGGTCCAGCGTGACAACTGCCGCCGGTGTAGATGGCCTGCGCTATTTCTCAGTATGTGTGCACTGCCAAATCCATGACATGCATTCAGGACAATATATCTTATTAGAAGCATTCGGTAATCCATAGTTCCACATAATGATACACAAGCATCGTATATGCTGGGCATGGTGGGCTAGGCGTTGAGAAAAAATGGAATAAAAAAGAAAAAAGAGAGAAAGCAGGGAAGAAATTACAGCTTGCTTAATTCACTTTATTTCAGCTCGGGCTCGTGCCCATCGCGAGGCCGTTCTCATTGCAGCCGCCGCAGCGGGCACTGTCATGCTCGCCATGTTGATCGAACACTTTCCAGCTCCCATCCCACTCGCTGCATACATCATACCACCAACCTTAGCGCCGCACGTCACACAATTCTTCCTAGTTTTGTTGTTGCTTGCCGCTGCAGGAAGCAAAGGGCCAAAGGCTACGGCAAATGGAGGAGGGAGGTGCAGCGACCGTCGACCTCGCGGAGCGCGAGCACCTGGCAACACTAGTAGAAAAAGGGTCATTTGTCCCGGTTCATAAGGTCCATCTGTCCCGGTTGCGGAACCGGGACTAAAGAATCGTTACTAATGCCCTTGGCCTTTAGTCCCGGTTCTTATATGAACCGGGACAGATGGGCCTCCACGCGGCCGCTGTGGCGAGCCCAGGTAGGAGGGTCTTTAGTCCCCGTTGGTGGCACCAATCGGGACCAATAGACATCCACGCGTCAGTTGTTCAAGAGATAGGGTTTTTGTTTTTTTTTCTGAAAGGGGGGGTGGATTTGGGGGTTTTGTATGGTTAATTAGGGTGTTTCATATATTGTGTTAGGTAGATAATTAATTAATAGAGAGAAGTGTCCTCTCTTATCTCCGTGCTTGGTCGATGATACGTACTATACGTATAGAGAGGCCCTCGACACGCTAGCTAGTAAGAAAATGAAGGAAACCATTAAGTACAGAAGTTCGTCATGCATACCGAGAGAAGTGATCGACCTCTCCTTCTCCAAGAGATTGATCGAACAACAAGTTTTCGTATTATCTATCCGACGTTACTGGCTACATACATACACAATATGTAAGATCTGTTACAATCCCCTAGCATCTGAAATCAAGTTCCACATGGTATTCTCCGGCTTTATTGATGACGTGGTCAAGAAAGAATCCCGCTAATTCCTCTTGAATTGCTTTCATGCGATCTTCTGGTAGGAGTTCATTCCGCATCTCCCACGTCTAATTTGAAGAAGGGGGTTAATACATATATATGAATGAAACTCAACAGAAATGATGGTGTAATAAAATGAAATTATGAATATTATTGCTTAGGCACATCAAATTGTCTTTTAGAGTAGCCCCGCTTATCTTTTCAAGTTGCGTTGTAGATGAACTCGCACACGTAGTATCCACAGTAATCATTTCCTTGTTCCTGCCACAAGCACTTTACGAGAAATAGAGGTCAATCAAACTGATAATGAAGCATTATAAATGGCATTGATGAAAGTAGCTAGAATCAACCGGATCGAGATGTGCGGAACTAGCTATCTAGTACTACTTACTTTCGGGTATGTCCATCGCAGCTCCCCCGACAGTCCCGAAGCTTGTGCGGTGAATACTTTCCCAACCCTGCAAGACAAAGAAAACAATTATTTGATATCAGAAAATGAACAAAAAGTTGCCGATATGGTGTGATAATGATCGATTGAACTTACTTCTCGAGCATTTTAGTCATGTCCGCATAGGTCTCGGGAGATTTTCGTCTCGAGTCTAAGACGGTTACTAGTCCCTACTCAAGTTTAATCTCCAGGAGAATATAGTGGAAGCTGCACACGCATGCATAACTCATCAATTACATTACTATAACCTCACTCGAGTAATAAGGGAAACCGAATATGCACAAGACAGTAACACTCACTCGAAGTTGTAAGGAAAGAGTATTTTATCTTTGTTTTGATTTATTATCAATGATTTGAGAAAGTTGGCCTCAGCATCATCGGCATTCTTTTCAACCTCAAATTGATCTATGAGATTTGTGTTAATGAACCCAATATCATACATTTCTGCTTTTCTGCACTCGACGATCTTCAATCTGCATAATATAATGAGGATAATCATATATACATGCAATGAAAGAGCTGAGCTATATATAGAGACTTAATGACAGAAGTAGTACTTACAGACAGTAGCAAGTGACCGTTAATTTATCGAGGGCTTTTTGATTGAACCACTGGAAGAACTCCTCAAATGGAACAGTTAACAAATCAATTCCAACGAGGTCGTGCTCCTCTTTAACTCTCAGATACAAAGTATCTGTCCCCCAGACTCTCTGCAGGTTTTCATGTACCAATCATGGAATCTTCACATCATCGTTGTTAGAGATTTTTCATCTTTCACAAGAAGCTTCCCGTAATGGTATTGGTGTTCTTCCACCTCCAAGAAATCATAATGTACATCATCGGGCAGGTAATATTCAAGATTGCTATAACCGGGCACCATCCCCGGATCATTAGCGACGATATCGCTTGACACCTTGAGCGGGGGGCACGATTGGTCCGCTTGTTCGCCGAGCTGGGCAATTTTTTTCCCAACTCATCATTTTGCTAACTTTCGATCACTGATAGTATTTCCCGACCGCTCTGCTTCGATATATACCTTTGCAGTAATGCGCTCATAGTTGTTTTTCAGCGGAGACTTTGGTGGTTTCTTCAGGGCATCGATAGTGCGCTTTGCTTTCACCCGGGCTACCTTCTCCTCCGGAGGTGGATGTATCTTTGCTTTCACCCCTTCAAAGAAGTCCTTCACTTCTTTTTCTACGATCTTCGCATTTTCTTCCACGGTCCTCTCGTATGGTAACTTCTCTAGAGGCTTGAGAGGTGGACCGAATCTGTATTGCCTCCCACCTCTGGCTGTACTGCTAGACGCCGGAGCAGACGGAGTGGTCGCGGCTGTCTTCTTTCGTGCTTGCTTACGAGGCGGAGGAGAAGGACTACTATGCGCCGGAGCAGCCGGGGCAGCGGCGGGTCTCTTCTGCCCTTGCTGGCGAGGCGGAGAAGGAGGAGGCTGGTGGCTGCTCGGGCGCGCCGGCCCAGGCGGAGAAGGAGGCGGAGTTCCGGCACGCGCTGGAGAAGGAGGAGGCTGGTGGCTGCTCGGGCGCAGGCGGAGAAGGAGGCGGAATGCCGCCATGCGCCAGAGAAGGAGGCTGAGTGCCCTGATCACTTGCCGGAGGAGGAGGCGGTGGAGGAGGCGGAGTGCCCTGACTCGCCGGAGGCGGAGGCGTCCAGTTCAGAAGGTTGATGAGCTCCTTCCGCCATAGGCATGGAGTCTTCAGACAAGAACCCAGCCGAGTCTCCCCGTCACATGTAGGGTGGTCAAGCTGGAGGTCCTCAAATCCTTCTGTGATTTCATCCACCATCACCCTAGCATATCCTTCTGGAATCGGCCGGCAGTGAAAAATTGCGCTAGGTTCAGGAGGTGCAACAGAGCCAACAGCCGCCTTGACTTTCAATTCCATCCACTGCGTCATAAGGTGGCAATTCTGAGACTCCGTGATAGCATCCACAGGGTAGCTAGCAGGAGCCGTGAAGACAGGCTCCTGAAGCAGCTCCGTGGAAGCCATGCTGCTTCTCCGCTGAGATGGTGGGGTAGCTTCGGGTGTAGCAGATTCGGCAGGTCGCGTGCTGCGGGCCTCGTCTCGTTCCTCTAGCGCTTGAACCCTTGCGTGCATCTCCTGTAGTTGGGTCAACTCATTTTTCTGCGTCCTCTCCCGGCGTTTGTAACCGCCTGCGTCGGGAAATCCAGCCTTCCACAAAAGGGAGCCTGGCGTGCCTCGTGTCCGTCCGGGGTGCTCAGGATTCCCGAGGGCGTCTGTGAGCTCGTCGTTCTCTCTGTCTGGAACGAACTTCCCTTGATGTGCCTTTTCGATATACTCCTGAAGCTTCTCGATGGGTGTGTTCAGCTGCTCATTGGTCCAAACGCACTTCCTTGTTACATGGTCCAATTTTCCCCCAACCCCGAAGAAGCAAGTCCTGCAACGGTCTGGTCAGCGTCGCGTCTCTGGTTCGATCCCTTTATCAATGAGGTCATTCTCATCCTTGTCCAACAACGGTCGGGCTTTCGGGTAGCCACCTGACCCCGTGCGATGGTGATGCTTCTTCTTTACAGCATTTTTCTTGTTTGTCGCTGACATCTTCGCTGCTCTCTCGGATTTCTTTTTGGTGACAAATATGGGCCACTGATCTTTGATCTTCTCAAATCGGTCGATGAATTCTGGAGTCTTGTCTTGGTCGACAAATGATGATTTCAGCTCATTCTTCCACCTCCTGAATAGCTCATCCATCTTCTTAAGAGCATAAGCCTTGATCATTGGCTTTTTAACTGGATTCTCCGGATCCTCCTCTGGCGGGAAGGTGAAATTTTCCTGCGGTGCGGTCCAAATTAAGATCATCTTTCTGCCTATCGCTGACATAAGACACCTGAGAGTCTTTGTCCTTAGGCTTCAACCATTGCTCGATGCTAATCGGGATCATGTCCCTAACTAGAACCCCGCACTCAGCATTAAATTTTTGCTTGGTCCGGAGGGGTTCAATCGGTTGGCCAGCGCGATCAATTTCGATGATCGTGTACCTTTCATCCGCGCGCAACTTTCTCTTCGGGCCTCGTCTCATTACCGAAGTGTTGTTCGATCCGGAGGGCTAGAAAAGAAGAAAAAGAAGACAGTTAATATGTGTACACACCAAAAACAATTAATGTATCAATTATCTATAGTCAGCACATGCTTCATTAATTATTATATATACCTGGCCGGACTCCGTTCGGTCACCGGAGCCGTCATCACGGTGTCCTTCCCCCTCCATTCGGTCACCGAAGCCGTCATCACGGTGTCCTTCCTCCTCCATTGTTTGATCATCGTCGTAGCCTGCTTCTTCATCCTGTCTTTCCAGACCATCGGTGCATGTGTCGTTGAGAAACGACAAGACGACATCCCTTCCGTGTGCGATTATCTCCCCCAACACTGCTTTTGTTGCTTCGTCTCGGGGGTGCGGATCCATAGTTTCTGCAAATATTTACAACATGGCAATTATTATTCAAACATGACAGATGGATATATTAGTGGTAAACATAGAACTAGCTAGCTAAGCACAATAAGGAATCATATTAGTGGCCTAGCCTCGACGCTTCTATAGGGTTTGGGGTGGCCTCGGCAACACTTCAAGGGTTTGGGGTGGCCTCAACAACGCTTCAAGGGTTCGGGGTGGCCTCGACGACAATGCTCTTTTAACTTGGTAAATTTGGGTGGCCTCAAGAGAGTTTGTCGATCGGGTAGAGGCGTGGCGGGAGGGGGTACGAGACCGACATCGTTTTTTTCTACGGTTTGGGTGTCCTCGAGAGTTTTGGTCGAGCGAGAGGGCCGGGGGGTGCTCCCGTGGTATAAGTTATCACGGCCGAGAGGGGGTATATATATCGACCGCCCCTCATGTCGAAGTTCTCCGGGAGGGGGTTATATCGACAACGACGACATATATACATGGGAAAATAATGTTATCGGGGAGGGGGTATATCGACCCCGCCCCACTCGTGTTGAAGTTATCGGGATAGAAGAGAAGAAGAAAACATAGAATTTTCTTATTTTTTCTTAAATGTAACTTTTGCATATATGAACATACATACATAAATTATACATACATGAAAAAAATTGCTATGAACAAAAAAACATCATATATGAATATTTTGTATATACATCCATATCCATCCATCCATCCATTCATCCATACATGGACGAAAAACTGCTATGAACAAAAACATCAGTAGTAATTATTATTTTTAATGATTTGGCCTCAAAAAATTATTTTATTAGTATTTTCAAACTCTAGAGTGACCTTTTTGCACTAGAACTATTTCAAATAATTCCTTTCAAATGCCACAAAATTTTTGAGAAGTCCTCTGGTGCATATATATCATTTTTATTCAAAAACCCACTTTGGTCATTTGAAAATTTTGAGCACAACTTCCATTTTTCAATTTTGGTCCAATCTTGGCATTGAACTACAACCCTATTTTTCCTTGCTAAAAAAATTCTGAATTTTTTACATCTTGTAGTCCTTCCTACTAAACCCTTAAGTCGAGAAGGGCAGCCCTAATTTCATCTAGCAAGTCCACAAAAAAATTCATGTAGTTTATGTCCAGCACTAAATTTTAATAAAATTTGCACTAACAAGTTTTTCCTTTTACCAAACCAACTTGGCCATCTTCACTAACATCCAAGGAGACATCATCCTGCCAAGTTTCACATAAAACAAAGTTCCCTAGCTAGCCCTAGCATTTCATCAAACACCTTGTGGACATGGCTGAAAACATGCAATTCTCTGAAACTATGCACTGAACCAACTTCACCATCATCACATACATGAAGGAAGGACAGAGGAGAGGGGTGGGAGGGAGGAGGGAGTACCGGCCTGTCCGGCGGGCAGTGGTGCGGCGGCGTTGACAGCAGGGCAGGGGCGCGGCGGCATTGGCGTCGAGGTCGAGGCAGGGGCGCACGGCGGCGTCGTCGCCGCAGCGTAGGGGCGCGACGACGTCGGGGCGAGGCAGGGGCGCATAGCGTTGGTGTCAAGGCAGGGCAGGGGCGCACGACGTCGGCGTCGGGGCAGGGCAGGGGCGCACGACGTAGGTGTCGGGGCAGGGCAGGGGCGCGGCAGCGTCGGGGCAGGCAAGGCGTGGCGACGGCGTCGGCGTCGAGGTCCGGCAGCCTGGCGGCGTCGAGGTGTTCATCGGTGTCGAGGCGTTCGGCGGCAGAGAGGCAGATCGAAGAACTGAATGAAAAATTTGACAAGTGCTGCTTATATACCAAGAGCATTGGTCCCGGTTTGTGGTACAAACCGGGACCAATGCCCCCCTTTAGTCCCGGTTGGTGGCACCAACCGAGACCAAAGGCCTTGCACAGCGGGGTGGTGGTGGGAGTTTAGTCCCACCTCGCTAGTTGAGAGGGGCGCGGAGTGGTTTATAAGCTCCACTTCCGCACCCCTCTCGAGCTCCTCTCCATTGCAGGCTTACGGGCCTAATTGTAACTGCTATGCCTAATAGGCTTACTGGGCCTTCTACAGGACTGAATCCTGGCCTATGGATGGGTTTCTAGTCATATTCAGGCCGTCGTGGCCCAGTAGGTGGCATTTTTTTTATTTTTTCTAGTTTTTTTGTTTTCTTTTTGCTTTATCTTTTTGTTTTGTTTCTACTTACAACAAAATACTTGTTTATTTTATTTTATTTTGTTTCTAATTACTTATTTATTTTATTTTATGATAATTCTTTTTGCTATTAAAGTTTCTAACAAAAAAAGTTCGATATAAAATTTCTTTTTGCTTTTAATGATTTTGAACAGAAAATACTTTGATAATTTTAGTTGCATCAATTTTATATAATTTTAGTTTCATAAATTTTAGAGGTTGCTTATAATGTTTTGAACAGAAAATACTTTGATAATTTTAGTTTCAAAATTTTTATTTATGTCATTAAATTTTATTTTATTTTTTTTCTACTTATATATTTTATTAAAGTTTATATTTTTTCAAATTACTTATTTTTTTATTTTATGATGATTCTTTTTGCTGAAAGACCCTGAAATTCATATATATTATGCATTTACTTATTATTTTGAGCTATAAGACCGTGAAATTGAAAAACACTACAAATGAACTCTGAAAAGGTTGAAAGTTGGCATGGTATCATCATTTCACCCACATAGCATGTGCAAGAATGTAGAGAGGCTTACGGCAAAAAATGGATGCACTTCGTGTACAAAACGGACAATCTCTTTCGAAGTATCAGGGTTTCATACGGAAACTCGTTTGTTACAAAGGGATTTCATTTTTTGAACTTATTTGAAGTCCATACTTTTTCCGTGTTCAAAATGTACCATTCAAAGCCACATCATCAATTTTCAACCCTTTCTGATTTCATTTGTTATTTTTCATGCATTTACTGATTATTTTGAGCTATAAGACCCTGAAATTGAAAAGCACTACAAATAAACTCTGAAAAGGTTGAAATTTGGCATGGTATCATCATTTCACCCGCATAGCATGTGCAAGAAAGTAGAGAGGCTTACGGCAAAAACTGGATGCACTTCGTGTACAAAACGGACAATCTCTTTCGAAGTATCAGGGTTTCATATGGAAACTCGTCTGTTACAAAGAGATTTCATTTTTTTGAACTTATTTGAACTCCATACTTTTTCCCTGTTCAAAATGAACCATTCAAAGCCACATCATCAATTTTCAACCCTTTCTGACTTCATTTGTTATTTTTCATCCATTTACTGATTATTTTGAGCTATAAGACCCTGAAATTGAAAAGCACTACAAATGAACTCTGAAAAGGTTGAAAATTGGCATGATATCATCATTTCACCCACATAGCATGTGCAAGAAAGTAGAGAGTCTTACAGCAAAAACTGGATGCACTTCGTGTACAAAACGAACAATCTCTTTTGAAGTATCAGCGTTTCATACGGAAACTCGTCTGTTACAAAGGGATTTTATTTTTTTTGAACTTATTTGAACTCCATACTTTTTCTGTGTTCGAAATGCACCATTCAAAGGCACATCATCAATTTTCAACCATTTCTGACTTCATTTGTTAGTTTTCATGCATTTACTGATTATTTTGAGTTATAAGACTCTGAAATTGAAAAGCACTATAAATGAACTCTGAAAAGGTTGAAAGTTGGTATGGTATCATAATTTCATCCACATAGCATGTGCAAGAAAGTAGAGAGGCTTACGGCAAAAACTGGATGCACTTCGTGTATAAAATGCACCATTCAAATCCACATCATCAATTTAGTACATATAGCTCTGATGAATAGATAAGTGACCAAATTAAGAAGTTCATCATCACATTAAAAACAAAGCACATACATAGTTCTCATTGAACAACATATAGCTCTTCACAGCATCTAGTTAAACCATACATTGAAACTATGTAAAACCTTTCAATGCAACAACAAATGCGATCGTTATCACAACCAAGGTAAAAATTGATCCAACGGCATAATGATACCAAGCCTCGGTATGAATGGCATATTTTCTAATCTTTCTAATCTTCAACCGCATTGCATCCATCTTGATTTTGTGATCATCGATGACATCCGCAACATGCAACTCCAATATCATCTTCTCCTCCTCATTTTTTTTATTTTCCTTCAAGTAATTGTCTTCTTCTTCAACTAAATTTAACCTCTCGACAATAGGGTCAGTTGGAATTTCCGGTTCAACTACCTCCTACATAAATAAAATCTATGTCAATTTGATTGGCATAATTGTCATAAACAATAAATGAACCAAATAGTTATAAAAGATAATACATACATATATATATATATATATACCACATCCGAATCATAGCCAGGACGAGGGCCGACGGGGGCGGATGCCAAAACCATCGCACTATATAATAACAAGCAATAATGGAAATAAGAAAATTAGACAAGTATCTATCTAAAGTAAGAATTTTTTTTCTTTCAGAAGAAGATAAGAGGCTCACCACGGTGGTGCAGGAGACGAGATCGGCGCGGGCGATCGACGGCGGTGAGACGAGGACGGGACGTGACGGACCGCTAAACCTAGACAAATCTCGGGGAAAATGGAGCTTGGAGGTCGAGCTTCGAGAGGAGAAAGCTTAACTAGCATGGCTTGGGCATTTCATCGAACACCTCGTGTGCATAGGACGTGAGCTAGAACAACCAAATGCCCTCTCCTCGCCGGCAGAAAAAACAGAGCACAGTGAAGTGCTTTGCTGCGGCGACGGGGTATATATAAGCAACTCATTTATCCCGGTTCAAGGCTGGAACCGGGACTAAAGCCCAGCCTTCTGTCCCAGTTCGAGCCAAGAACCGGGACCAATGTTTGTGGGCTAGGAGCGAGGCCCATTGGTCCCAGTTCGTGCCTAGAACCGGGACAAATGGGTCCATACGAACCGGGACCAATGCCCACAAGGCCTCGGCCGGCCCCCTGGGCTCACGAACAGGGACGAATGCATCCATTGGTCCTGATTCGTGGAAGAACCGAGACTAATGGGCTAGCCAGGTCCGAACGAAAGTCCATTTTTCTACTAATGCAACGGGATGAAGAGATGCGCGAATACTACTTTCTCGCCGATGGTGGCCCAGAGCTGATGTCGGCACATGGCCGGGAGTTCGTGGAGTAGCTTGTTGGGATCAGACGCTGACGCCGGCGGAGAGGCAAGGTAGTCCCGGTCGTAGCAGTCCTGGTTGACGAGCTCCCAGTCGTCGTCGACGGGCTCGGTGGGGATCTTGTGGGTGTTGAATATGGACACGTGGTATGACAGTGCATCTGTAGCGTGAAGAGCGATGCGGCCGAGCTTGGTTGGCAACAACAGCAAGGGCTGCGGAGAGGGATGATCTTCTTATGCATGCCTTCCGCGTCTTGATTTCCATGGTGGGACGCTCCGGCGGGAAAGAGAGCTTGAGGCAGATTGGTTCCAAAAGTGCCGTGCAGGGAGTCACGGTTGGTGCCGGTGGCTAAGGCCGGCACGACAGTCGAGTTAGCACCTATCGCGTTCGCGTGTGAGGTCCATGAAAGAGAGGGCGGAATTGGGACCGAGGATATGGACAAAGCAACATATGGGCTGACTTGACTACATGTAGGAATAAGATATCATTGTTTGATGCGATTGTGATCTTGTGTTTTTAGGGAAAGGTAAAGAATAGATCCTGTATTAAAAAAATACCTGTAAAAGAAGCTAATAGATTGTTATCCTCTTTTTTCATCAAGTGGGACGTAGCCTTCGATTTCCTTTTTTTCGTCAAACCGGACGTGTAGACTTTGTTTCACTGTTTTTTTGCCTTATTACCTATTTGTAGATCTATTTTTAAATCTCAGCCATCAATCTTTTTGATTAACGTAAAATCAACGGATAGAAAAGAGTGACGTATGGAGAACTATAAAAGTCTCCGTCCTTTAATATTAGGTATAGATATAGATATAGTTGGGCTACACGTAGGTAGTTCGTAGTCTCATCCATCTCGCGCCACAAGCACATTTGTGGGACCACACGGTCCACTTTTGACCAGAAGCGAGGGGGATTGACCATGATGGATTCCTATAGGTTTTGTGTTACGGTAGTGTGAGATGCCAGATCTATTTCGGGGCATGCGTGCATAGCTAGGATTCCCCTCCCGCTGACATGACATGGGGGCGGACCAGCAAAACTGTGCGCTTTGTGAAACAGGTGCCACATCATGTTGTTCATTGGGAATTTGAACATCGAACCACCCTTTTTATACATATATTTTGTCCACATGCAGATGTGTTTGTGTTCTGGCCCTTTCCCACACTTTTTTGCCAAATACAATATAAATAACAGAGACGAGTTGGATGAAACAACTGTCTGCGATTGTAGACACAATAGGCATCGTTCCATCAGACTACCGGTGTGCCATGCCTGTGCCACCGTCACATCACCACAGTCCACTAGTGTCCACTGGCCATGATCGGGCTCGACAAGGCTTCCCTCAATCTCTAAAAAATATCTACCCGCCTTGCGTGATTTTAGAAATGATGGTTCTACGGGTTTTTCTATTTGATAGCACCTAGTTATTATGTTTGGGCCGTGTGCGATGTTTGTCGCTCCCGTTCCGCTTCAATCCCTTCATCTAAATTTTCAGTAGCACCGGCATTTTATTCCCTCCTAGTAAAATGTTTAGTAGGTGCGACATTTCCTAGTAAAATGATGGTTCTACGGGTTTTTCTATTTGATAGCACCTAGTTATTATGTTTGGCCCTTGATACATCATTAGCGTATCTATAAATTTTTTATTGTTTCATGCTATTATAATATCAATCTTGGATTTTTTTATGCATTTATATGCTATTTTATATTATTTTTGGGGATTAAACTATTAACCTAGTGCCCAATGATAACCCACAAGTATAGGGGATCGCAATAGTTTTCGAGAGTAGAGTATTCAACCCAAATTTATTGATTCGACATGAGAGGAGCGAAAGAATATTTGCAAGTCTCTACTATTAAAGAAGGATCGAACGTCGTGATGGTTCGACCACCTCCCCACCTCCCCCTTCGTACGACAACCATCGCACGAGGGCCATGCCCGCGTTAGCCAAAAAATCCAACTCCAAATCAGCCCACGGACAGAAAACCACGACCAAGAAAAAAACAGTTCGGCTCACCCACGACCGACTCACCCACGAAGCACGCCCCAACTCTATCCAACCCCTCCTCTTCTTTCTTCGTTGGAGTCGCCCCAACTCCTCCAACCCCATCGATTCCAATCTCATCTCTTCTGAGAAACTTCAGTGGACTCGGTCGTGGCGACGAGGGGTGACGGCTCGCCCTCTCTCCGTTGAGTCTTGCTCCGTCTCTGCCCATCATCCTTGTCTTCCACGGCCGGCAACTTCGGCAATTTGGGTTTGTGGCAGCCGTGAACCATGCGAGGAGGGTGTGCGTCCTAGAATCCGACGGGTCGTCTTCATCGCAGGCGGCTACGGCGAGGACCGTGTGGCGGAGCGGATGGTGTACGAGGACGCGTAGAAGGCCAACAGCTCGAACTTGACGCCCTTTGCCTCCGTCAAGGACAGTGTCACAGGTGCGTAGATCTTGATCCTTTCCTTCGATGCCGTTGTCTGATTGTCTCCGTTCCTATCAAACCAGTATTCCGCCTGGCAGGTGCCTGGCTTGCCTTAAGGGGCTAAATCAGCTAATAATGTAGCTAGCTAGCAGGTGGATTCTATTGATCGACTAGCAACACACGCGCACACTGGTATGTGAGGTATTTATTGTTTATACTTCAACTCACGGTGATAAAACCTAGGAGCTACATGTATCACCTGTCTAAGTAGAGAATAGGATTTCTATATTACTTTGGACAAGCAATCGTTGGTGAACTCTGGCTATATGCATGTGAGATCTATACGTACAGAGAGATCTAGCAAGCTGCTGATTTCACCATTTTATCTAGAGTTCTAAACTCATTGTGCTAATTTAAGTAGTGCTAAGCTATCATCTAACCTAACTATTAATATATTACTAGATTTATTGATATAGTTCATGTTTGGTGCTTTTCCATTTTTTGCGCATGGAGCGGATTCTGAAATCGCATGTTTCAATTAGGTTTTGATCTATCGAGAACTATGTTGACATGACCGAGACACATATCCAGTCAATAACTAATAGCAGAACCTAGATGCTTATATTGGCTCCTACATATTCTACGAAGATCTTTATCGGTCAAACCACATAACAACATACTGTCGGTGTCGAAACTGGCGGATCTCGGGTAGGGGGTTCCGAACTGTGCGTCTAGGCGGATGGTAACAGGAGATGGGGGACACGATGTTTTTACCCAGGTTCGGGCCCTCTCGATGGAGGTAAAACCCTACTCCTGATTGATCTATCTTGATTATATGAGTATTACCAGAGTTGATCTACCACGAGATCGAAGAGGCTAAACCCTAGAAGCTAGCCTATGGTATGATTGTTGTTCTTGGTCCTACGGACTAAACCCTCCAGTTTATATAGACATCAAAGGGGGCTAGGGTTACACAGAGTCGGTTACAAGGAAGGAGATCTACATATCCGTATTGCCAATCTTGCCTTCCACGCCAAGGAAAGTCCCATCCGGACATAGGACGAAGTCTTCAATCTTGTATCTTCATAGTCAACAGTCCGGCCAAAGGATATAATCTGGTTGTCCGGATACCCCCTAATCCAGGACTCCCTCAGTAGCGCCTGAACCAGGCTTCAATGACGATGAGTCCGGCACGCAGATTGTCTTCGGCATTGCAAGGCGGGTTGGTCCTCCGAATACTTCATAGAATATTTTGAACACGAGGATCGTGTCCGGCTCTGCAAAACAAGTTCCACATACAACCGTAGAGAGAATAATATTTTCACAAATCTAATCTGCCGACGCATTCCGCAGTGTGACATCACACCACAGCCAGGTCACCATTCGAATCGTTTTTCACAACCAACGTCAGCGTGTTTCGTGAGGCGGTTTCGTTGGCACGTCTTGTCGAAGCAGAGATCGTGTCCCCTTATTACGGGATTCCCATCAATACGGACGTGGGTAACCCAACCGCGCCATCAATTACGGCGCTTGGGGGATAAGCGAGTTTTACCAGGCTGGTGGGGGCGCATAGTTTCGTCCGCCCTTATAAAGGGATAAGGGTTCACCTTTTTCTACCCACGCCTTCTTCCTCCTTGCTCATCCATTCTCGCGCACTCGAGCTCCAGCGCCCAAGTCCACATCCTTCTCCTCAACCCTCTCCAAACATGTCCGGAGCGGGAGGCAAGTGGATGGTCTCCTCCGTTACGGAGGGAGACATCAAAAAGCTGCGCGGGGCCGGATACTTAGCCGTGGATATTGCGCACCGGCTGCCAGCCGCAGGGCAGAGCGTCCCTACCCCGAAACCTTACGAAAGGGTGGTTTTCCTAACCCACTTCGTCCGCGGACTGGGGTTTCCCCTCCATCCATTCGTCCTCGGCCTTATGTTCTATTATGCGCTGGACTTCCATGATCTAGCTCCGAATTTCATCCTCAACATCTCAGCGTTCATCGTCGTGTGCGAGGCTTTCCTCCGCGTCCGTCCCCACTTCGGCCTGTGGCTGAAGACCTTCAATGTCAAACCGAAGGTAGTAGGCGGCCAACAAGCGGAATGCGGCAGAGCCATGGTGGGCAAAATTCCAACGTTACATGGCTCGAGGGCTCCTACGTGGAGACCATAAAGGGGTGGCAATCGGGGTGGTTCTACATCACCGAGCCACGCGACACCAACTGGGTGGCCGCCCCGAGTTTCGATCCGGAATCCCCACGCGGCTCACTTCCTGGAAGGAGAAGGGCCTGTCCTGGGCTCATCGGTGGAGCTGGACGGACTCCAGAAGTGTATCCAGAACATGATAGGCAAGAAACTCAAGCTTGTCAACATAGTCCAGGTCATGCTCTTCCGCCGGATCCTCCCGTGTCAACGACGGGCTTTCAACTTATGGGAGTTCGACCTGGCCCAGCACCAGACTCTACGCGTGCTCTTCGACACGACGCATAAGGACGTCTGGAAGGTGTTGTTCAAGGGGGCCGAGATCCCCCCTCCCCTTACCGAGGACCGCGGGCTAATCGTGATGCGACCTGCGAATCCGTAAGTTCTGTACACCTTGTAGGGTATTTATTTTCCATAGTTTAACCATGTGCCGGGTCTGAGCTCCCATGCCTTTGACATGACTGGGTGGAGACATCAGAGCAGATTGACTGTCCGGCCCCTCTGCCCGAAGACCCTGCAGACACTCTCCTGACGGAGATGCGGACTCTGGCTCCTTATGAGGTGCCGGAGAAGAAGATCAAGAAGAAGGCCACGGGAACCCGAAAGAGTTCCCGGCGCCAGGTGGTATCGGACTCATCGTCCGATAACTCCGAGACGCACTCCTCCCGTGAAAACGAGGAGGAGGAAGATGACGGTTCTCCCCCTGCAGCCGTGGGAGACAGGAAAAGGAAGGCCGCCCCAACCGGGGAGGCCGGAGGGTCCAAGAAGGGAAGGACTCTCCTTCCGGACTATTCCACCACCGCCGCCGACAGCGAAGATGAGTGGTTACTCAGGGCCAAGCCCCTGGCGAAGTCGTAAGTATTCGGATACCAGAGTAACTCATAGCATACTTTTATTGCACTGCTTTTCCTAACGTCGACCCTGCATCGACGTATCCTCGTTGGATGGTTCCTTGGATTCTTCGGATATGAATAGCGAGTCACTCCCAACCGGCTCCTCTCCTTGCCCTACGGACAATGTCGAGGTATTGTCTCAAGGGGCACCAAACCGAGGGGAGGTAGTCCTGGAGGCGCCTCAAGGCGACCTTCCGGACTCCAGGCGTAAAGGGAGCAAGACTCCCAAGGGCTCCAAGTTTGGCCCTCAGCCGAACACCACGCCGGAACCTCCAGTGGTTCCGGACTCCGGCAGGCGGCCCCTTGCCAAGAGGGTCAAGCCGCCTGTGCCGGTGACCTCTGTCTATCCAGAGGCACCGGACAACCTGCTGGGAGTGCTTCGCGGCGCTTCCATCGACGAAGAGCACCACACTATTATGAGTGCGGTGATCAAGAAGGTTCAGTCCGCCAAAAGCGGACTGACTGAAGCCTATGCCAGCCTTCTAACAGGCTTTGAGGTAAGTATTTAAAATATAGGAAAATATTACCGCATAGACAGTAGCCCCTGATGCTCTGTTTGGGGTTCACAAAGAAAAGCCCAATAGAGGATCAAATAATATCTGCATGAGTCTAATACAAGTATGTCTATATGCTTATGCAGGCTTCGCTACTGACCTCTGCCGCACTGACTACGGAGGTCGCCGCACTAAAGTAGAACCTCAAGCGGTTTGAGAAAAAACTCGGCCTTGCCAAGAGGCAGCTCGAGGAGAACAAAGGTAAGTAATAAAAGATATGGTTGCAAAATGATAGGATCATCGTGAATGTGCCAGGGGCCATGACCGAAGTGGCGACCCTGAAGCGAGAACTGTCCGAGGCTGAAAACAAAGCGGCCGAGGGAGCGCACGAGCGGGAGAAACAAGAGGCACGGGTGGGCGAGGTGCAGCAAGAGCTCCAGGCTCTCGTGAAGAAGCACGAGACTTTGGATCTTGACTCGAAGATGCGAGAGTCCGAGCTTGCTGCGGCCCTCGAGAGCACAAAGCATGCCAAGGCTGAAGCCCAAAAGGCCCTCCAGGAAATTGAGGCGATGAGGAAGTAAATTACTTGTTACTTACCCGAGTCCGGAGCTCTCCAGGAGCATTCACAGATTTGCCCCGCAGCGTGTCAGATGCCGCAAAGCACTACCAGGCCGAGGAGGGAAGCTCGACGGAGAAGTTGTTCTGGTCTCAGTATACTGGGACCGAACACCCGATGCCTGTGAGCGACCAGCTGAAGCAACTGGTCGAGCTGCACAAGGCGGCCGAACAGGCCATGAGGGGCCTTATAGTCCGGATGTGGCCTGGCGACTCCCTTCCCAACAGCTACTTCGGCCTGGTGAGGCGGCTTGTGGATGCCTGCCCACGGCTGGAAGTCATAAAGTGGCCCGTCTGCATCAAAGTTGCACGTTGGGCTTTTGCCCGTGCGTAGGTGCACTGGGCCAAGATGGACGCCGAGAATCTAGTGAAGGAGGGGCCGCTGCAGGGCAAGGAGCATCGCCACCCTGAAATGTATTATGAGGGTGTCCTGAAGGGTGCCCGTCTTGTGGCGGACGAGTGTGCGAAGGATGTAATTTTTGAATGAACTTGCTCGTGTGATCCTGTATTATGAAAACTTGTTCATGTGCGCTATGCAACGCTTGTTTGAATTTAAAATATTATCTTCTGTGCGGTTGTTTATCAAATCCGAGAGATGGCCAGTCGTCGGCTTCTGCCCCCATGCCACGAGTGCTGGGGTGTTCGGGATAAATCTGAGCACTCTTTTTCCCATTGTTGGGTCCTTTGAGGGAGGTGCTCAGCACAACGAACAAGGCAATCGGACTATAATGCTTTATCACTCTCACTTAGCCATAGAAGTCTACAATTTTAAATTTTGGCGAAGCCCCTAGTATTCAGAAGGCCGAATTCGGGGCGCTATACACGCCTAAGCCGAACAAAGCCGACTCCTCGCCCTAAGCGGCATAAGTCTTTAGGGACTCGATACCTCTCGAACAGCGACCAGCTCTCGCCTTATTATGACAGTCAGTTTTAGCTTTCTCTACTGAGGTACTTGCCTAGATGAACCGGGGCACAATCGCAGTAGTTCTCCCAGTGCTACCTTAGCTGATATAGCAGAACATAAGGTACCAAAACATGGGAGCCGGGCAAACCCAACTATTGACCCAAGACATGATTCAGAGCTGATGGATATAATGCTATAAGTTCGGGGTGCCGCACTGTCGAAAGTGTTCGGACTTCTCACGCCGTATTATGGGGTACATTTAACACCCTGGCGTATTGGCCGTACCAGAGTGTACGGGTGCTGAATGTCATGAATGAACATATATAAAAAATAGAGAATGCGGTAATAGTCTAGTGTTATGCATTGATTATTCAAAAAGGTGCGTCGAAGCAGAATGATACAAGTAGTGCGATAAGCAAAAAGTAGGACTATTTGATATGTCCCCTCCAAGGGCAAGCTGAGGAATGGTATTTAAAGCAGGTATTTCACTCGTTATCAGAGACCACCTGGGAGTTCCATGGTGCGATGTAGCTTTCTGCCTCCTTGGTTGTTGTATCGTGTGTCCGGCAATCGTACTGCCGGATGGGGTTTCCAGAGAGTAAAGTCCTGAAAGAGAGAGAAAATAACAAAGCAGGAAGCCCCTAGTGCGGTTGAGCCCCGTTTTGGGGCGTGCCGTAGTCGTGCCCTCCCACCTGTGCCCATGGTATTTTCAATGCGTAATTATGTACACGTGGCACGGATTTCACCGTTTGGCTGGGACTGGGGTGGGGGCCGCATTGCTATGCGATCTCGGAACGTGCCAGGCGGTCTTGTTGCAGATTACTCCGGGCGCGCTTGATGGTGTCCGGGTGTTTTATCACCGAACTGGCGGATTTCCTGAAGATGCTGCTTTGTGCTTCTGCTGCGAGGGCTGCAGTGTGCTCCTTCGTGCGGAGAGAGCGCTCTGTATTTCCATTGACTGTGATGACCCCCCGAGGTCCTGACATCTTGAGCTTGAGGTATGCATAATGTGGTACCACATTGAATCTCGCAAATGCGGTTCGCCCGAGCAGTGCATGATAGCCACTGCGGAACGGGACTAAATCGAAGATTAACTCCTTGCTTCGGAAGTTATCCGGGGATCCGAAGACCACTTCTAGTGTGACTGAGCCTGTGCAATGGGCCTCTACACTTGGTATGACGCCTTTGAAGGTCGTTTTTGTGGGTTTGATCCTTAAGGGGTCTATACCCATTTTGTGCACTGTGTCCTGATAAAGCAGGTTCAGGCTGCCGCCGCCGTCCATAAGGACTCGAGTGAGGTGAAATCCGTCGATGATTGGGTCTAGGACTAGTGCAGCGAATCCTCCATGACGGATACTAGTGGGGTGGTCCCTGCGACCGAAGGTGATCAGACAGGAGGACCATGGGTTGAACTTTGGGGCAACTGGCTCCAACGCATATATATACGTCCCTTAGAGCACGCTTCCGCTCCCTCTTGGGGATGTGAGTTGCGTATATCATGTTCACCGTCCACACTTGTGGGGGGAACCTCTTCTGTCCTCCGGTGTTCGGCGGCCGGGGCTCCTCCTCGTCATCGCTATGTAACCCCTTATCTTTGTTTTCGGCATTTAACTTGCCGGCCTACTTGAACACCCAACATTCCCTGTTGGTGTGGTTGGCTGGCTTGTCGGGGGTGTCGTGTATTTGACACGAGCGATCGAGTATACGTTCCAAACTGGATGGGCCCGGAGTGCTTCTTTTTAATGGCTTTTTCCGCTGACCGGGTTTAGAGCCTCTAAATCCGGCATTGACTGTCGTATCCTCGGTATTGTCGCTGTTGATGCGACGCTTGTGTTTGTTGCGACGTGACCTGCCATTGCTATCCTTGGTATCCGAAGTACCATGGTTCTTTGATATGTTATTGCTTCGAGCCAGGCAGCTGTCCTCTCCCGCACGAAAGCGGGTCATGAGTGTCGTGAGGGCTGCCATAGATTTCGGCTTTTCCTGGCCAAGGTGCCGGGCGAGCCACTCGTCGCGGATGTTGTGCTTAAAAGCTGCTAGGGCCTCTGCATCCGAACAGTTGGCGATTTGATTTTTCTTTGTTAGGAACCGTGTATAGAATTGCCTGGCCGATTCCTCTGGCTGCTGAATTATGTGGCTCAAGTCATCGGCATCTGGTGGTCGCACATAAGTGCCCTGGAAGTTGTCGAGGAATGCGGCTTCCAGATCTTCCCAACAACCAATGGATTCTGCTGGCAGGCTGTTGAGCCAATGCCGAGCTGGTCCTTTGAGTTTGAGTGGGAGGTATTTGATGGCATGTAGATCGTCACCGCGGGCCATGTGGAAGTGCAGGAGGAAGTCCTCGATCCATACCGCGGGATCTGTTGTACCGTCATATGATTTGATATTTACGGGTTTGAAACCCTCTGGGATTTGGTGATCCATTACTTCGTCTGTGAAGCATAGGGGGTGCGCGGTGCCTGTGTACTGGGCTATATCGCGACATAGCTCAAATGAGTTTTGTCCGCTGTGTTCGGCCCGGCCGGATTTACTTTTACTGTATCCGGCGTGACGGTTATCGTCTCGCATAGTGGCGCGCCCTCGTGATCCGTAGATCGATCTTGCGTGTTTAGCTTTGTCCTCCAATACGTCTCGCATGTCTAGCGTGTTTCCCCATGCCTTGACATTTTTATTTGAGTGGCGTCGGGGTGCGGGCTAAGCTTTTGGCTGAAATTCCTCTCTGTCGCGGCCACGAGGTGGCCGATCAGCCGCGTCATACGCTAGAGATGTAGGCTTTAATGCTTCCTCCTCCAGCCGGGATAGCAACCTCCACTTTGGGTAACTCTTGGAGGGGCGTTCGAGTTCATATTCCTCGGCCGCAAGGACTTCAGTCCATCTGTCAACTAGCAAATCTTGATCAGCTTGAAGCTGCTATTGCTTTTTCTTAAGGCTATTTGCTGTGGCTATAAGCCGGCGCTTGAAGCACTCTTGCTCGACGGGATCCTCATGCATGACAAATTCGTCATCGTCGAGGCTTGCCTCGTCTTCGGAGGGAGGCATGTAATTATCATCCTCCGCCTCTCCATCTGCCACTCTCTCGGGAGGGCTAGCTTCTCCATCCTCCTGCTCTAAATCTTGCTAGAGGGGATTGTCGTCATCTTCGGCACTGTCCGGAGTGCTATTATCTCCTGTGTCGGTATCACCGCTTTTGCCTTGGCAAGACTTAGAGCGGCGCCGCTGACGTCGGCGCTTGGGTTGCTTCTTGGAGGGGTCATCCTCCGCTGTCTCGTCGCCATTGCCTTCTTTGGGTGTGTCCACCATATATATATATATCATATGATGAGGTGGCTGTCCAGTGCCCTGTGGGCAACGGTTCTTGTTCGTCTCCTGCATCGTCGTCCATACCGTCGATGTCTTCGGAGTCGAAGTCGAGCATGTCGGTCAAATTGTTGACAGTGGCTACTAAGTGGGTGGTGGGTGGGCGGCGAATTTCTTCGTCATCCGCATCCCAATCCTGCCGGACATAGTTCGGCCAGGACTCTCCTGACAAGGAGAGAGACCTTAATGAGTTCAGTATGTCGCTGAAGGGCGAGTGCTGAAAGATATCCGTCAAGGGGCACTCCATGATCGGCGCCCAGTCGGAATCGATAGGCACGGGCCCAGGCGGTTCGGAGTCCGTGGCCGGGAAGAATCCGACAGTTTGGCGTCACAGCTCTCGTGAAGGGTAAGGTCGATACTCGGCTCGATCACCGCTGAGAATGCGGCCTCCGTGGCGGGGTCTATCCACCCGTCCATGGATGGCTCAATTGGCTCCGAATTGAGGGTCGGAGCGGTTGCCGGTGCGGTCTCCTGAACACTGTCCGATGGTAGAGCTAAATCATGCTCATCGTGACCGTGCGGCGCACCCGACAGGGGCTCGAATCCGTCGAAGATCAAGTCTCTGCGGATGTCGGCCGTGTAGTTTAAGCTTCCAAACCTGACCTGGTGGCCAGGGGCGTAACTCTCGATCTTCTCCGGATGGCCAAGCGAGTTGGCCCGCAGTGCGAAGCCGCCGAATATGAAGATCTGTTTGGGGAGAAAACTCTTACCCTAGACTGCATTGCTATCGATGATCAAAGGAGCCATCAAGCCTGACGATGACGACACAGAAGACCTCTCAATGAAAGCACCAATGTCGGTGTCGAAACCGGCGGATCTAGGGTAGGGCGTCCTGAACTGTGCGTCTAGGCGGATGGTAACAGGAGACGGGGGACAAGATGTTTTTACCTAGGTTCGGGCCCTCCCGATGGAGGTAAAACCCTACTCCTGCTTGATTGATCTTGATGATATGAGTATTACAAGAGTTGATCTACCACGAGATCGAAGAGGCTAAACCCTTGAAGCTAGCCTATGGTATGATTGTTATTCTTGGTCCTACGGACTAAACCCTCCAGTTTATATAGACACCCGAGGGGGCTAGGGTTACACAGAGTCGGTTACAAGGAAGGAGATCTACATATCCGTATTGCCAAGCTTGCCTTCCACGCCAAAGAGAGTCCCATCCGAACACGGGACAAAGTCTTCAATCTTGAATCTTCATAGTCCAACAGTTCGGCCAAAGGATATAATCCGGCTGTCCGGATACCCCCTAATCCAGGACTCCCTCACATATGTTGTTCCCTTTGTCATGGGTATGTTGCTTGCCCGAGATTTGATCGTCGGTATCTCAATACCTAGTTCAATCTCGTTACCATCAAGTGTCTTTACTCGTTCAGTAATGCAACATCCTGTAACTAACTCTTTAGTCACATTGCTTGCAAGGATTATAGTGATGTGCATTACCGAGAGGGCCCAGAGATACCTCTCCGATACACTGAGGGACAAATCCTAATCTCGATCTATGCCAACTCAACAAACACCATCAAAGACACATGTAGAGCATCTTTATAGTCACCCAGTTACGGTGTGACCTTTGATAGCACACTAAGTGTTCCTCTGGTATTCGGGAGTTGCATAATCTCATATTCATGGGAACATATATAAGTTATGAAGAAAGCAATAGCAACAAACTAAACGGTCATCGTGCTAAGCTAACGGATGGGTCAGGTCAATAACATCATTCTCTAATGATGTGATCCCGTTCATCAAATGACAACTCTTTGTCTATGGCTAGGAAACTTAACCATCTTTTATTAACGAGCTAGTCAAGTAGAGGCATACTAGTGACACTCTGTTTGTCTATGTATTCACACATGTACTAAGTTTTCAGTTAATAGAATTCTAGCATGAATAATAAAGATTTATCATGATATAAGGAAATATAAATAACAACTTTATTATTGCCTCTAGGGCATGTTTCCTTCAGTGCGCTCCTCGTGTCACCTCTTGACCTAATTTCGCCTCTATAAATTACCAAATATTCCCAATAAATCAGAGAGCCACCTGAAACACTTTTTTCGCCACCACAAGTTTCTGTTTTTCCATGATCCCATCTAGAGAACTTTTTCGGCAGCCAGTCGGAGGGGGAATCGATCACGGAGGGCACCTACATCATCCTTGTCGCCCTTTCGATGATGAGTGATTAGTTTATAAAAGATCTACGAGTCCATAGCTAGTAGATAGATGGCTTCTTCTCTCTCTTTGATCTTCAATACAATGTTCTCCTCGATGTTCTTGGAGTTTTATCACATGTAATCTTCTTTTGCGGTGTGTTTGTTGGCGTTCGATGAATTGTGGGTTTATGATCATATTATTCATGAATATTAATGAGTCTTTTTAGATCTCTTTTATGCGTGGTTGTTATAGCTTTGTATTTCTCACCTATCCATTGGTTTGGATTGGCGTACTAGATTGATATATCTTGCAATGGGAGAGGTGCTTTGTGATGAGTTCAATCTAGGGGTGCTCAATCCCAGAGACAGAAAGGGGCATGATACGTATTCGTATTGTTCCCATTAAGGATAGAAAGATGGGGTTTATTCATATTGCTTGGGTTTACTTTATCTACATCATGTCATCTTGCTTAAGGCGTTTCTTAGTTTTATACTTAATACTCTAGATGCATGCTGGATAGCGGTCGATGAGTGGAGTAATAGTAGTAGATGCGGGCAAGAGTTGAACTACTTTTCTCAAACGTGATGCCTATATACATGTTCATTGCCTTGAATGTCGTCATAACTATGCACTTTCCTATCAATTGCCCAACAGTAATTTGTTCACCCACCATATGTTATGTGATTGAGAGAGAAGGCTCTAGTGAAAAACTATGGCCCCAGGTCTAGTTTTATCATATATAAAAACAGGAAAATACCTTTTTGCACTTTTCTTTATTTTATTTTATTTTGCAATTTGATCCTTGCAAATAACCACCGAGGGGATTGACAACCCCCTTGTTTGCCTTGGGTGCATGTATTTGCGTTTGTGTGTGCAGGTGCTGCTAATGAGGTTCTGTGTGGTTCTCCTACTGGATTGATAACCTTGGTTCTTAACTAAGCTATTTTACTGCTTCATCCTCTCCTCTTTGAGGAAATCCTAACTCGGCTCACAAAGTAGTAGCCCCCTCCGCACACACACCCCAAAACCTCAGACCACGTTCTCACACCAAACCTGCCGCGCTCTAAACCCTAGATAGATCGCTGCCGCCTGCGACCTCCATCATCAACCACTGCCGGTCTGCCTGTGCAGGTATCCCACAGATTTTCATACCCTCGGCGCCTTGATTTTCATAGATTACGCCTACGAAACACCCCCTTTCCCATAGATCCCCATCCCCACCCCCCTCCTCCACTCGAGAGCATTGCGGCCTAAGCCCGGCTATGCTTCCTGGGAGCTATAGGAGCGAATGGCCAAGAAGAGGTTTATCGCCACCTCTTCGCCTGACGATGGAGAGGTGGTCATCAAGGAAGCTGACGACTGATTGGTCGAAGGCTTTAACTCAGCGGGCTAGTGTATGGCAGTATGTCGTGGAAGTCGGCTACGAAATCGAGGTCGTCGACAACGACGGGTTGACACGGGCTATGTCACAGGGTAAGTGGCCCACTCCAACCCCTAGAGTTCAACTATCATCGATCTCATCAATGGCCCCTCCATTGATCTCTTCTGCCTCGATGTCAAGAATTTTCCATCCTTCGTCACCATCAAGCCCCTTTTGTCATTACTAAAGGACATGTTCTGCGCCGCTATCTAGGATCCCCAGCTGCCAAGTCAGACCTCATCGATGACGACCACGAGGAGGGTGTACCTGAAGTTTACTATGGATCAAAATGGCTTCATTGGTATATTTTTTGTCAATCCTGTTGGATGAGATTTATCAGTTGGTTCAATGAAAGAAAAATGGAGAAACTGCAATGATATTGGTATACAAATCACATCCATCTAGCTTCTCTAATCAATATGCAGTACTTATGTCAGTTTCATTTACTTAAACTTCTTTGTAAATCCAGATATTAAGCTACTTCTTGAGCTTGCGTTGGTTTTTCCCTTGAAGAGGAAAGGGTGATGCAGCAAAGTAGAGATAAGTATTCCCCTCAGTTAAGAACCGAGGTATCAATCCAGTAGGAGGAAAACATAAGTCTCCAATGATAGCACCCGCACAAACAAACAAATACTTGCTCCCAACACGATAAAGGGGTTGGCAATCCCTTCACAGTTACCTGCAAGGATGAGATTTGATAGAGATAGGTATAAAAGATAAACAAAAGTGCAAAATAAAGTAAAGGTAAATAAATTGCAGCAAGTTATTATTGGGTTTTTAGTTTTATAGATCTGAAAATAACAAGCTAAAAATGGACCTGGGGGCCATAGTTTTCACTAGAGGCTTCTCTCTTGAAAGAACACAAACGGTGGGTAAACAAATTACTATTGAACAATTGATAGAAAAGCGCATAGTTATGATGATATCTAAGGCAATGATCATTCATATAGGTGCTATCTCTTGAGCATGCATTGGTTTTCCCTTGAAGAGGAAAGGGTGATGCAGCTAAGTAGCGTAAGTATTTCCCTCAGTTTTGAGAACCAAGGTATCAATCCAATAGGAGACTACATGCAAGTCCCTCGTACCTGCACAAACAAACAAGAAACTCGCAACCAACGCGATAAAGGGGTTATCAATCCCTTCATGGTCACTTACAAAGATCTGATAGAGATAATAAGATAAATATTTTTGGTATTTTTGTTGTATAGATTGGAAAATAAAGATTGCAAAATAGAAATAGCAAGTTGATAGGAAAATAATATGATGGAAGATAGACCCGGTGCCATAGGTTTCACTAGTGGCTTCTCTCAAGATAGCAAATTCTACGGTGGGTGAACAAATTACTCTCGAGCAATTGATAGAAAAGCGCATAGTTTTGAGAGTATCTAGGCATGATCATGTATATAGGCATCACGTCCGCGACAAGTAGACAGAAACAATTCTGCATCTACTACTATTACTCCTCACATCGACCGCTATCCGGCATGCATCTAGAGTATTAAGTTCATAAGAACAGAGTAACGCATTAGGCAAGATGACATGATGTAGAGGGATAAACTCAAGCAATATGATATAAACCCCATCTTTTTATCCTCGATGGCAACAATACAATACGTGCCTTGCTACCCCTGCTGTCACTGGGAAAGGACACCGCAAGATTGAACCCAAAGCTAAGCACTTCTCCCATTGCAAGAAAGATCAATCTAGTAGGCCAACCAAACTGATAATTCGAAGAGACTTACAAAGATATTAAATCATGCATAAAAGAATTCAGAGAAGAATCAAATATTATTCGTAGATAGACTGGATCATAAACCCACAATTCATCGGATCTCCACAAACACACCACAAAAAGAATTACATTGAATAGATGTCCAAGAGAATTGAGGAGAACTTTGTATTGAGATCCAAAGAGAGAGAAGAAGCCATCTAACTAATAACTATGGACCCGAAGGTCTGTGGTAAACTACTCACACATCATCGGAGAGGCTATGGTTTTCATGTAGAAGCCCTCCTTGGTCGGCTCCCCCTCCGGCGGAGCACGGGAAAAGGCCCCAAGATGGGATCTCATGTGTACAGAAGGTTGCGGCGGTGGAAATAGGGTTTCGTGGTGCTCCTGGTTGTTTTCAGGGTATATGGATATATATAGGAGGAAGAAGTACGTCGGTGGAGCTGTGAGGGGCCCATGAGAGTGGGGGGCGCGCCTACCCGCTGGGCGCGCCCTCCTGCCTCCTGGCCTCCTCGCTTCTTTCTTGACGTCCCCTCCAAGTCTCCTACATCATGTTTGTTCCAAAAATAACTCTCCCGAAGGTTTCATTCCGTTTGGATTCCGTTTGATATTCCTTTTCTGCGAAACACTGAAATAGGCAAGAAAAACAGCAATTTGCACTGGGCCTTTGGTTAATAGGTTAGTCCAAAAAATAATATAAAAAGGTATATTAAAGCCCATTAAACATCCAAAATCGATAATATAGATACGTTGGAGATGTATCAAGCATCCCCAGGCTTAATTCCTGCTCATCCTCGAATAGGTAAATTATAAAAACAGAATTTTTGATGTGGAATGATACCTAGCATAATTCTTAATGTAATTTTATTTATTGTGGCATGAATGTTCAGATCCGAAAGATTCAAGACAAATGTTTAAGTGACATAAAAATAATAATACTTCAAGCATACTAACAAAGCAATCATGTCTTCTCAAAATAACATGGCCAGAGAAAGTTATCCCTACAAAATCATATAGTCTGGCTATGCTCTATCTTCACCACACAAAGTATTTAAATCATGCACAACCCCGACGACAAGCCAAGCAATTGTTTCATACTTTTGATGTTCTCAAACTTTTCAATCTTCACGCAATACATGAGCATGAGCCATGGACACAACACTATAGGTGGAATAGAATGGTGGTTGTGGAGAAGACTAAAAGGAGAAGATAGTCTCACATCAACTAGGCGTATGAACGGGCTATGGAGATGCCCATCAATAGATATCAATGTGAGTGAGTAGGGATTGCCATGCAACGGATGCACTAGAGCTATAAGTGTATGAAAGCCCAAAAAAAGAAACTAAGTGGGTGTGCATCCAACTCGCTTGCTCACGAAGACCTAGGGCATTTTGAGGAAGCCCATCATTGGAATATACAAGCCGAGTTCTATAATGTAAAATTCCCACTAGTATATGAAAGTGACAACATAGTAGACTCTCTATCATGAAGATCATGGTGCTACTTTGAAGCACAAGTGTGGTAAAAGGATAGTAGCATTGTCCCTTCTCTCTTTTTCTCTCTTTTTTCCTTTTTTCCTTTTCTCTTTTTTATAGAATTCATCTAGAGTCTCATCCCGACTTGATGGGGAATCATAGTCTCCATCATCCTTTCCTCACTTTGGACAATGCCCTAATAATGATGATCATCACACTTTTATTTACTTACAACTCGATACTAGAACAAAATATGACTCTATGTGAATGCCTCCGGCGGTGTACCAGGATGTGCAATGAATCAAGAGTGACATGTATGAAAGAATTATAAGGTGGCTTTGCCACAAATACGATGTCAACTACATGATCATACAAAGCAATATGACAATGATGTAACGTGTCATAACAACCGGAACGGTGGTAAGTTGCATGGCAATATATCTCGGAAAGGCTATGGTAATGCCATAATAGGTAGGTATGGTGGCTGTTTTGAGGAAGGTATATGGTGGGTGTATGGTACCGGCGAAAGTTGCGCGGTACTAGAGAGGCTGGCAATGGTGGAAGGGTGAGAGTGCGTATAATCCATGGACTCAACATTAGCCATAAGAAATCACATTATAATTGCAAAAATCTATTAGTTATCGAAACAAAGTACTACGCGCATGCTCCTAGGGGGTGTATTGGTAGGAAAAGACCATCGCTCATCTCTGACCGCCAATCATAAGGAAGACAATCAATAAATAAATCATGCTCCGACTTCATCACATAACGGTTCACCATACGTGCATGCTACGGGAATCACAAACTTTAGAACAAGTATTTCTAAAATTCACAAATACTCAGCTAGCATGACTCTAATATCACCATCTTCATATCTCAAAACAATTATCAAGTATTAAAATTCTCATAGTATTCAATGCACTTTTTATGATAGTTTTTATTATACCTATCTTGGATGACTATGATATTTGGACTAATTTTATAGCCAAAGAAAATTACCATGTTGTTCTAAAGGACTCTCAAAATGATATAAGTGAAGCATGGGATATCAGTAATATCTAGAAAATAAAACCACCATCGTGCTATTAAAGATATAAGTGAAGCACTAGAGCAAAATTTTCTAGCTCAAAAGATATAAGTGAAGCACGTAGAGTATTCTAATAAATTCTGATTCATGTGTGTCTCTCCAAAATGTTTGTACAGCAAGGATGATTGTGGTAAACTAAAAAGCAAAGAATCAAATCATACAAGACGCTCCAAGCAAAACACATATCATGTGGTGAATAAAAATATAGCCTCAAGTAAAGTTACCGATAGATGAAGACGAAAGAGGGGATACCTTCGGGGCATCCCCAAGCTTAGGCTTTTGTTTGTACTTTAATTTTACCTTGGGGTGCCTTGGGAATCCCCAATCTTAGGCTCTTTCCACTCCTTATTCCAAAATCCGTCAAATCTTTACCCAAAACTTGAAAACCTCACAACACAAAACTCAACAAAAAATCTCATGATCTCCGTTAGTATAAGAAAACAAACCACCACTTCAAGGTACTGTAATGAACTCATTCTTTATTTATATTGGTGTTAAACCCACTTTATTCCAACTTCTCTATGGTTCATACCCCCCGATACAAGCCATAGATTCATCAAAATAAGCAAACAACACACGAAAAACAGAATCTATCAAAAACAGAACAGTCTGTAGTAATATGTAGGTTTCGAGTACTTCTGTAACCCCAAAAATTCCTAAATAAATTGGTGGACGTGAGGAATTTGTATATTAATCATCAACAAATAGAATTAACCTAATCACACTCTCCAGTAAAGAATGGCAACAAATATCGTGAGCGCTAAAGTTTCTATTTTTTTACAGCAAGATCGCAAAGACATCCCCCAAGTCTTCCCAAAGGTTCTACTTGGCACAAACACTAATTAAAAACATAAAACCACATATAAATAGAAGATAGATGAATTATTTATTACTAAATAGGAACAAAAAACAAGAAACACAAATAAAATTGGGTTGCCTCCCAATAAGCGCTATCGTTTAAGCCCCCTAGCTAGGCATAAAAGCAAGAATAGATCTAGGTATTGTCATCTTTGGTATGCAATCCATAAGTGACTCAATTAATAGATTCATAAGGTAATTTAATTTTCTTCCTAGGAAAGTGTTTCATTCCCTTCCTTAACGGAAATTGGAATCTAATATTCCCTTCTTTCATATCAATAATTGCACTAGTCGTTCTAGGGAAATGTCTACAAGAATAATAGGACATGTAGGATTGCAATCTATATGAAGAACAATGAAATCTATGGGCACATAATTCCTATTTGCAACAATAAGAATGTCATTAATCCTTCCCATAGGTTTCTTAAAGGTGGAATCCGCAAGATGAAAATTTAAAGAACAATCATCAAATTCATGGAAACCTAACACATCACACAAAGTTTTTGGAATCGTGGAAATACTAGCACCCAAATCACATAAAGCATAACATTCATGATCTTTAATTTTAATTTTAATAGTAGGTTGCCACTCATCATAAAGTTTTCTAGGGATAGAAACTTCTAATTCGAGCGTTTCTTCATAAGATTGCATTCAAGCATCAACGATATGTTTGGTAAAAGCTTTATTTTGATCATAAGCATGAGGAAAATTTAGCACCGACTGCAACAAGGAAATACAATCTATCAAGGAGAAATTATCATAATTAAATTTCTTGAAATCCAAAATAGTGGGTTCATTGATATGTAAAGTTTTGACCTCTTCAATCCCACTTTTACCTATTTTTGCATCAAGATCTAAAAACTCCGAATCATTGGGCCGCCTTTTAACTAAAGTTGACTCATCTCCAGTCCCGTCATTATCAAGATTCATATTGCAAAACAAAGATTTAATAGGAGACACATCAGTCACTTTTAGATCTTCATCCTTATTATCGTGAAAACTAGAAGAACACGCTTTTATAAGGCAATCTTTTTTAGCACGCATCCTAGCGGTTCTTTCTTTGCACTCACCAATGGAAACTCTCATGGCTTTGAGAGACTCATTGATATCATGCTTAGGTGGAATAGATCTAAGTTTCAAAGAATCGACATCAAGAGAAATTCTATCCACGTTCCTAGCCAACTCATCAATCTTAGGCATTTTTTCTTCAAGCAAAGCATTGAAATTCTTTTGCGAAATCATAAAATCTTTAACACTAGTCTCAAAATCAGAGGGCATCTTATTAAAATTTCCATAAGAGTTGTTGTAGGAATTACCATAATTATTACGGGAATTACTAGGAAATAGCCTAATTAAAGTTTTTTCTATACGCAAAATTGGTTCCTACCAACAAAATTCACATCCATAGATTCATTATTATTATCAACCTAAGTAGACAAAGGCATATCATTAGGATCAGAAGAAACACTCTTATTAGCAAACAATTTCATAAGTTCATCCATCTTTCCACTCAAAACATTAATTTCTTCTATAGCATGAACCCTTTTACTAGTAGATCTTTCGGTGTGCCACTGAGAATAATTAACCATAATATTATCTAGGAGTTTAGTAGGTTCTCCCAAAGTGATTTCCATAAAAGTGCCTCCCACAGCCGAATCTAAAAGATTTCTAGAAGCAAAATTCAATCTAGCATAAAAAATTTGTATGGTCATCCATAAATTTAATCCATGAGTAGGGAAATTACATATCATTAATTTCATCCTCTCCCGAGCTTGTGCAACATGCTCATGATCAAGTAGCTTAAAATTTATAATATCGTTTCTAAGAGAGATGATCTTAGCGGGAGAAAATACTTAGAGATAAAAGCATCTTTGCACTTATTCGAATCAATACTATTTTTAGGCAAAGACGAAAACCAAGTTTTAGCACGATCTCTAGCGAAAAACAATATCATTATCCACATCTTTCTTCTTTTGCGTATCACACAAATCAACAAAGTTGTTTAGATGGGTAGGGGAATCTTCACTAGGAAGGCCAGAAAACGGATCTTTCATGACAAGATTCAGCAAAGCAGTATTAATTTCACAAGATTCAGCATCGGTAAGAGGAGCAATCAGAGTGCTAATAAAATCATTATTGTTGATATTGGAAAAGTAACACAATTTAGTATTCTCTTGAGCCATCGTGACAAAAAATCCAACACACAAGCACACAAGAAGCAGGCGAAAAGAGACGGACGGAAATGAGGCGAGCGGAAAAGAGGGCGAATAAAACGCAAGGGTGAAGTGGGGGAGAAGAAAACGAGAGGCAAATGGAGAATAATGTAATGCGAGGGATAAGAGTTTGTGATGGGTACTTGGTATGTCTTGACTTGATGCAACCTCCCCGGCAACGGTGCCAGAAATCCTTCTTGCTTTCTCTTGAGCATGCGTTGCTTTTCCCTTGAAGAGGAAAGGGTGATGCAGCAAAGTAGCATAAGTCTTCTCCTGAGTTTTTGAGAACCAAGGTATAAATCCAGTAGGAGACTACACACAAGTCCCTCGTACCTGCACAAACAAACAAGAACCTCGCAATGTAACATCCCAAATTTTCAATTTGGAATGTTATACATTTGATCATCAATGCATATCATATTTTATTTGCATTTTGGTTGATCCTAGAAATTTTACGCAACTCAATGACCCACGGAGAGAGTTGGGGATTTTGTTATTTTCATATTTGAGTTTTCTCAAATTTTGAGAATAGGATCATTTGATTTTATTTATTTTATCATCAATTATTTCTATTACAAAAATATGAGAGAGGGAATAAAATGACTTTCCCAAAATAAAGAAATATTGAGGATGTAATAATAAAATCAAATAAGATTTTATTCCGGAGTTTTTCGGTGTTTTATTTGAGTTTAGGAAAAATGTGCGTTTTTCAAAATTGCATTTAGGTCCCAAATAAATGTTCACCTTGTGAGGCTTGATTTTAGAAGCCCGTGAAAAATTATTTCGGAATTTTTGGAGTCCGTTTAGTATTTCTCTTTATTTTTTTCGAGAGGAATATTAAAAAAACGCGCCGCACGCCGACTGGGCCAAGGCCCAGCCGACGGCCCACCCCGCCGCCTGCCGTCTCCCTCCAAGAGACTGGAGCCGCCGCCGCCGCCCGAGTCCGGCTCGGAGCCGCCCAGTCGTGCCCCTTCCCCAAGGTAGCACACCCCCCCTCCTTAAATATTGGACCCCGCCGCCCCTCACCTCACCCCACCCCGCCCCGAGCCGCCCGCCGAGCCGCGCCGCCGCAGCCGCGCCGCCGCCCGCCGCCTTCCGTCGCCGCGCCGCACCCCGCCGCACCCCCGCCGACCCGCCGGAGCCCGGCCCCGCCCGCCGGAGTGCCTCGCCGGAGGTATAGCCGCCGCCGTTCGCCGTTCGGTTTTTTTTTAAAAAAAACCGCCTTGGTTTATTTTTTTCGAAACCCTAGATCGGTTTATTTTTTTCTCTGGTTTATTTAGTTAGTGAATGTTCACCGATCCGTTCGTTTTAGCGAACGTGTTCACCGGTTAGTTTCTATTAACGAACGTCCATTCGATTAACTGTTCGTCAGTTTTCTTTTCTCAGATTAAATCCGCGATTTTTCTGGTCGCGATTCCTGATCCAATTTTCGTTTTAGTTTATCTTTTCGCTCGTTTATCAGAATCAGGCGATTCAAGCGCCTAGAGTTTCGTCTCGAAACCCTCTATCCGTTTAACCAACTTAAACAAGATTTTGCTGCTGTAAAATTTGCCCTAGATCCAGATTTCTAGAACGAAGTTGTTTTCTTTCGCAGTTTGACTTTCGTTGCTTTGGTCGATTTGATTCTTTTTGCCAACCAGAGTTCTTAAGTTGAACCTTCTGGTTAGATCTCTTATTTGAGTTTTACCTATGCATTAGATGAGTACTTATTGTATGCTTGTTTGTTTGTCTGCGATAGAATACCCGTAGTGAACCGACTGTTACTTCGAATCGTTAGGTTTCCCGGATCATCAGCAAGGCAAGTAACACTTTGATCATACTTTTCCTACTACCCAGTTTTATTGCATTAGATCAATCCTCACACATTGCATGATTAGGATCTAATTAAATTGTGGGATGGGAAGTAGACGAGGTAGTACCTATTACCTGTTTATTATCAAACCTTTGGGAGTTACTTCTACGTTTTCTTATAATGCCATGCTATGCTAGTAGACGTGGATTGGGTGAGTGAAATCCATGACAGATGTGAGTTTGTTAATTAATGGTTTATCTAAGATGGCAACTTAAACACACATCTGGGTGGATTGATCCACCTGGGTATTCCAGGACTTGCCTGTTTTTCTATTGGACCACCACCCAGGCTGAAAGGGATCATGAGACTATTCATACTAGAAACTTCCGTGTGCAGCCACAAGCTATTATGGGCTCTAGCATAGTTGACTAAGTCGTGCGAACTCTTACAGTGGTAGACTAGCAGATGTAGGGGGTGTAGGTGGTACGGTCTACCCGATCGTAAGGTGCTAGCGCTTCAGAAAGACTATGTCTTGGTCATCCGTCTTCTCAAACACCCTGTAGTGTGAGACACCAAACGGAGGCGATCGAGTCTTGTGGGGAAAAGTGCACAAACGTCTGCAGAGTGTAACAAACTAATCATGATTAGCCATGTCCCCGGTTATGGACATCTTGAGTATCTAGTACTTGGATTATCATGTGAATCTCATCATGTTACTTTAATTAATATTGTTGGGTTTTAATGATGTTACTTAATTAGGATTGAGAATGCTGCCAACCATTCTCAATGTTTAACAACTACCCTAATAGTTAAATAAATTTTATTCCTTTGCAGTAGGGAAAAATTGGATTTACGCAAAACTGTAACCATAGAGCTTTCCACCAGCCAAATATGCATATAGTATAGCTGTTTCATTCCATTACTCTCTTTGTGTTACCTTGCCAGCATATTCCATGTGTTGACCCATTTTCGGGCTGCAACGTTAATGTTGCAGACTTTTCAGACGACGATTAAGGAGTTTTAGGTCGTGGTTCTATACTCAGTGATGCCGTTGGAGTTGATGGACTCACTTATCTTCCAAGCCTTCCGCTATTATCGTTATTAGATGGCCTTAAGCCATATTTATTGTAATAAGTTCTCTTTTGAGACACTCGATGTAATAAGTGTGTGATTGCTACTTTGTTATAAATCCTCCGAGTACTGTGTGGTGTCAGCATTACTAATCCAGGGATGACACCAGAGCACAGAGATCAGACTGTTTGAGGTCTGGTCGCTACACGCAACCAACGCGATAAAGGGGTTGTCAATCCCTTCAAGGTCACTTACGAAAGTGAGATCTGATAGAGATAATAAGATAAATATTTTTGGTATTTTTGTTGTATAGATTGGAAAATAATGATTGCAAAATAAAAATAGCAAGTTGATTGGAAAATAATATGATGGAAGGTAGACCCGGGGGCCATAGGTTTCACTAGTGGCTTCTCTCAACATAGCAAATTCTACAGTGGGTGAACAAATTACTGTCGAGCAATTGATAGAAAAGCGCATAGTTATGAGAATATCTAGGCAAGATCATGTATATAAGAATCACGTCCGCGACAAGTAGACCGAAACGATTCTCCATCTACTACTATTACTCCACACATCGACCGCTATCCAGCATGCATCTAGAGTATTAAGTTCATAAGAACAGAGTAACACATTAGGCAAGATGACATGATGTAGAGGGATAGAAACTTGTCATGGTAGAAAAGTATTTTTGGTATGCCCTATCGTATACGGGGAATATTTTGGTATTTATGGGACTGAGATTAGGGTTGGAGGAGCCCCAAGGGGCCCACAAGGTCATAGGGTGTGCCTGGTGAGCTTGTGGCTGACCCATGGCTCTTCTGGCCTCCTCCCGAAGCTTCATGGGTGTCTTCTTGTCCAAGAAAAATCATCGAAAAGTTTCATTCCGTTTGGTATTGATTTTCTATAAAAGACAAAAACATGGGAAAAAACAGCAACTGACACTAGGCACTTGGTTAATAGGTTAGTCCCATAAAATGATATAAAATAGCATAATAGTGCATATAAAACAACCAAGATGGATAATATAATAGCATGGAACAATCAAAAATTATAGATACATTGGAGACGTATCGATTGGTTGTCCATAATTGGGAGAAATTCTACCAAGCTTGGAGATAGCGTTGATTTGCTTTCTATAATTTGTAGAATCAAATTATGACTAAAATTGTCCCCAATCTGTCAAAATTGTATGTCAATTTCTGCAGATATCACTTTCTCAGCAAATCATATTATTATTGAAAATGATACTCCTGACATATTATTGATTGTCATATTGATGTTTGGGGCGAGTTTGTGTGGTCAAAGTTGTAGCAGCAGTAGCAGTAGGCGTTAGCGGCGCTAGTCGTTCCGACCACCTCGCAAAAGCTGGGATGGCACGTTCATGGGGGTCACGGAACCTAGCGTGCGGTGATCGTGGTGGCAGCGTGCCACGGTCCGGGGCCCAGGCCGTTCCGTCGGTGGTTGAGGTGGCCATGGGCATAGTTTCAAATAGCGGAGATAGCATCCGCTGTTGTGTACACAATAGCGCTAGCGCAATAGCGTCCGCTATTACTCAAATTAAATGCCTTGAGTTTTTGTTAATGATCTAGAAATATACACAATAATCTAGCATTTTTACAAATCCATTGCGCCGGCAATATCGTCCGCTATCCACATTTCTCTACGCGGACCCCAATCCGCTACGAGTCCGCTATCCGCTATTTAAAACCATGGCCATGGGTGAAGGTAAAGGTCGGAGGGGATCACAACATGAGGGGATCACGGCAGGAGGGGATAGCAGCAGCGCAGATCCTGGGCGAAGGCAGCGTAGCTCCTGTGCGCCGTGCGAGCAATCGCCATAGAAAGAAGGAGATGAGATATATTTGTAACAGATTTAAAGATGTGAGGTTTTTCTGTAAAATATCCATTACATTAATTTCTGGACAGAGGGAGTATTATGGACCCGTAGGGTTATATGGGAACTACTCACACATCATCCGGGAGGCAGCAAGGTTGATGAAGATGGCCTCCATCATGGACCCCCCCCCTGTGGAGTACCAGAAAAGGCCTCCATATGGGATCACGAGAGAGAAGTGGCTTGTGGCGGCGATAATTTTTTGTGGGACCTACTTTGATGGTTTCTAGAAATACTATAATTTAGAGCGTTGAAATTAGGTCCATCGGAGCAACAGGGGAGGCATAATGCACCAAGGTGTGGCCCCCTGCCTTGTCGCTCCCTCGTACGTCTTCTAGCCTCCTCCCAAAGCTTCTAGGGTCTCTTTTTGTCCAGAAAAAATAGTCATACTGTTTTGTCGTGTTTGGACTTTGTTTGGTATGGTTTTCTGTAAAACCAAACAAGTATAAAAAAACAACTAGCACTGGGCAGTGAGTTAATTGGTTAGTTCCCAAAATGGTATAAAATGGCATATAAAGCAGAGAAGATTGATAATATAATATCATGGAACAATTAAAAATTATAGATACGTTGGAGACATATCATAAAGGGAACTGATATATAGGTGGAAATTGTTTCCGAGGACTTAAATATAAATTAAAAAGGGTTATGATTAGGAGGCCCCTGCAATTTATTCATAGTCAATGCCCTATAGAAAATAAGAGAAGGGCTATTAGGGATAGTTAGTGGTCCCTAAGGCCCATTAGTGTAGGTAGAGTTGGTCTCCACTAGCCCCTAGGCCGGCACAAGGGCAGGAAAACCCCTTCCCAAGTCGGCCACCCATCCCTCTCTCTTCAACTTGTATATACAAGAGGATTTTGGCCTTTGTATACGCAAGTTTTGGAGCCTCCTATAGTTCTCTATTCTAGTTTTAGTTGGTCCAATTAGAGATAGATCTAATCCTCTCCTATCCTCATAATTAGAAGCATAGTGTGGTTCTAATCTTCTCACTCTAATTCTCCGACGATGATTAGCTCTGGATGGTGAAGCGCTGCCGGATTATGAAGAATGTACGCTTGCAAACTGTGGAGAGGCCTTGCTTTCGGTCTTTCGGCCTGGGGATCATTGGTGAATGGTTCAGTGGACTTCAAGTATGGTCTACGATGACTCTTCTTCTTCCCCTACAAATCTGAGATGGTACCAATTTGATCTAAATAGTTATTGCATCTTCATAGTGTTCCTTGTTGATCGTAGTACCACTTTTTTTATTTTCTACTATGTTTACCAACACGGCCATCCTCTAACTCCGCCGCCGCGCTCCTCCGCCGGAGCACTCCTCTGTTGTTGCCCCCTCGTCGCCATGGCCCTCTGTCAGTGTCAAAACCGGCGGATCTTGGGTAGGGGGTCCCAAACTGTGCGTCTAAGGTCGATGGTAACAGGAGACAGGGGACACAATGTTTTACCCAGGTTCGGGCCCTCTCTATGGAGGTAATACCCTACATCATGCTTGATTGATCTTGATGAATATGAATATTACAAGAGTTGATCTACCATGAGATCGTAATAGCTAAACCCTAGAGGTCTAGCTTGTATGATTATGATAATGTATCGACTAGCCTGGCCTTGGCTTATATAATGCACCAGAGGCCTAGGATAACAAGAGTCCTAGCCGAATACGTTGGTGGAGAGGAGTCCTTGTCTTGATCATCAAGTCTTGTGGAATACTCCTTGTATGCGACATGGGCTGCCCGAAGTGGCCCATGAGTGAACCGCCATGGGGGTCCTCGGCCTGATCCACCTGGTCGGGAGACGATGTGGTGAGTACCCCCTAGTCCAGGACACCATCAGTAGCCCCCTGAACCGGTCTTCAAGCTGGGGACGCAACTTGCCCCTTCCGAACTGTTCTTCATCTTCGGTCGTCGGTCTTAAAAACTGGTTCAACAAATCTTCTCGTCTTCGATCTTGAGGATCGCTGAAGTAAATCCAAAGGGTTTACACATCGGGTATCCGAGGAGCCCCTTCAAGTTCTCGGCCTTTATCAATGCCTTAGGATTATTTTTTACGCCACACCTCGGGTTTGAAGTTGTTCTCGTGCGACGGTGTCCTGTTGCATCCGAGCTCCAACGTCGGACTACATTCGAGATATTTTTTGCAGCCAAGCACCAACGCTAGACTATATCCGAGCTCCAAGGCCGGACAATATCCGAGGTGTCATAGACCACCTTGGCTTGAAAAAGTTTGAAGGAGGTTATCTGAGTTTAATGCTGAAAAGTTCTCTATGGAACGAGCCATTCGAATACGGGCTTTATGTCGGACCCCTTTCGAGCTCCGTCGATGTTCAACGTCCGAGGTGTCGTAAACTACCTCGGTCTCTTAAAAGATTGAACGAATTCAGCCGAGCTTAATGCTGGAAATGCCCTCTATGGAGCCAGCCACTGGCGCCCGAGCTTTATGCCGGACTGCTTCCGACGTGGTGTACCACCCCGACCGCGGGCTGATTTTTGTGAATATTTTTGATTGGTGCAATTTACTCTCTGCCGATATATATAGCCAGTATATGTATATCCAGCAGCCCTCAATGTGTGTGTCGGTCTAAACCAGAGGTTCACCTGAAGGAAAACATAAAACTGCTGATCCTGGTAGCTCCTGAGACTCAGATCGATTTCCAAAATCGTCCTGAGGATCAACTCCTAGCTCGGCAACATACGTAGGAATAGAAACGCAATGTAATATATTAGAGATAATAGTGATCGGCGAACGGGCCCTTGAGACAGGGTTTTGAGAAGTCGCCGGAATATATCAGCTTGACGCCAGATAGGTCCAGATGGTACCTATTGTTGTCCGAAGACGCGTTTGCCCATAGTTCGGTCAAGCCGAACACTAAGCACTTCGAATTTTCTGCACTGAATAGGCAATGTAGTAGCCCCCGAGACACTGGTTCGGGTGGCAACACCAGATCAGGGGGATCAATGTGCCCCTTTAATATTTATAAATAATGAGCGCGAAGCCCAGTAGCCCCTGAGCCTTAATGTGGGCACGGGTGGCCGAATTAAGGATCGATATCCATGTGAATTTTTTTTGTTGTGTCTAACACAAACTTCTCGAAAAGAGAATAAAGATCTCTTAAAGGAGCTAGAGCCAGCGAAAGCTGGACTCGCCATTGTTGGCCCCAAGGGGCTTAATAGATAGGAAATCGATGCCACTTGGGATTTAGGAGAGCTTTATGTAAGTTGCTCGCTTGGTATTTAAAAGATGAGCTGCAATAAATCGACTTTACTCGCAATTTATGATCCTATGTATCCAAGTATTTTACATCATTAATGCTCAGATCCGCATTGTACAAAACTTTGTTGACCGACCATCGGCTTTCACCTCCTCGGCCAGCAGCCGGGGAGTGTTTGTCCTTCTTTATAAAGCCTTCATGAGACCAAATATTCACGACAAACAACGCAATCCGGTCATACGGTTTGATAAACAAAGGTACGCGGAGAGATATGTTATATTAAGAAACATCTTCGATGGAAAATAGTCCCGCTATCGGTTCTTTTCTTTGGGTCGTCATGCTTATCATGATCATGAAACCTCACCTCCGATCAACGTGGGAGGAAAATATTGAGGATTTAGTTCGGGGAAAGTTCCCAAACTCTATGGTATTAATGAACCAAAATTTTTACTTCTATCGTTGCCGAGCAATGTGATCCTTTAAGATCGCTAGTTTTCGTCTTCACCCAGTTTGAGGTACTAACTCGGATGAGCCGGTAGTAACAATCACAGAGGTGCTCCCTTTACCGCCTAGCCGAACAATCAGAAACGTAGGGGTAAGCACAGGAGCCAGGCAACCCAGCATGGCCAAAATCTTAAGTCAGATTGATGCATATTTATGGCTTTAAAACGATGGTTACAGAAGGCAGCCCTTGTATATTAAATACAAATGACGATGATATGTTTATTTTGACTCAGTTGCGACCGTTTATCAGTTGAAAGTGGCCCATCGTCGACTTCTACCCCTTTGTAGATACTACGCAGGGTGTCTCCGCAATAAGAAGACAACCCTTAGCCGACGTATCGGTGCCCGAAGGCGGTTGTGCTAGTGGAAACGAGGCAATCAGATATGCGGGCTTTATAACTTTCACTTAGTCATAGGAGCTTTAAACTGGGGAAGGTGGCTACGAGCCCTCGGTTAGTGTTCGGCGACAGCCGAGGTCAAGCCATAAACACTTCGGCCAATGTTATGAACGGCCTGTCATTTAACATAGTCATCGGATCGCTGACAAGTTTACGCTTATGGTGACAGTCAGTTTTCGGCTTTCTCCACTTAGGTGCTTAACCATGCGAGCTAGAAGCACAATCGCAGTAGTTCTCCCTTTGCACACCTAGCCGAAAAAAGAGGAACATAGGGGGCATTCACAGGAGCCGGGCAACCCAACTATTTGACCGAAGACACAATTCGAAACCGATGCATATATAGCAATATCCGAGAATGTTTTTTCCGAATCTCTAAAGGTGTGCGGAGTTGCACTGTGAGACTTATGCTGGAAACACACAAATAGTTTAAAAGTGCCATAAGCTTGGAAAACCAAAAACCATTAGTAAAAACTTGATGTCCGAACAAGATCAAGTGTTTGGTGCCAATCCGAAAATTGGAAAACAAATTGTGCTTCTGTCGTGCTTTAAAATGAAACATCCGATCTCGAGACTTCACGCGGGTCCGCCTACGGCTTCAAGCTCCTTATCCCAAAGGCGGAGTACTTCTCCGAGGTCAGTTTAGAAATGGACTTTGCAACGACCAAGAAGAAAACACATTTACTATAAACCAACTCATATAAATTTTAAGAGCCCCCAAGTGACTTGGGTAAGAGAATTTTATGTGTAATGATTGTATGTACCGAAGTACTTATATCATCTCCGTGTTCACCCGAACTTTAAATGCGTCTTAATCGACCGTCGGCTTCTCCCTCTTCGGTCAAGGGCCGAAAAGTGTTATGTACTCCACCTGTCGAGAATATCGATGTTGTTTCTGATAACCAGGCAATCAGGCCATAAGGCTGTAACATACAAAGAGTGCTCACGGAACTTATGCTATATTACTGAAGAAGTGTAAGAAGCATCTTTGAAGAAAATAGTACCCCCACCGATACCTTTCTTCGGTTGCTCATTATTACTATGAGACTTGTGCAACAGATTTTTTGTACTCATGAGTTCCTTTGTGTGTCGGCCATGATTGAAAACAATAAGAGTGCTAGCTTTCGGCTTCACCCAGTCTGAGGTACTAACTTGGATGACCTGGTAGTAACAGTCACAAAGGTGCTCCCTTTACCGCCTAGCCGAACAATCGGGAACGTAGGGGTAAGCACAGGAGCCAAGCAACCCAGCTTGCGGAACACTTAAGTCAACATGGTGCACATTGTGGTGTAATACACGAACAAGGAACGAAGCCATACAAGTATAATCATATGCAAGAGGAAAGACTTCATAAAGGAAGCCCCTAAACAAATGGGGTATTTGAATTTGTGTGTCACAAACAAAGTTTTGACAAGGAATTTTGTCACAAACAACTTTTTGCCAAAAAGTATAATGCTTGGTCAACAAAATTTTAAAACTAAAAGTTTTTGAGCATGAAAGCGACTTAGCTAGTTAAAGTGCTCGGTGTTGATGACGCGATTCGGGCTTGTGGCAGGACGAAGACGCCCATTGATCTGTGACAGATCCGAGAAGGTTCGTAGGCCTTGGCATGGCCGAGGTCCCGGCCTCCAAGCCCGAGGTGTCCGAGCAAGGAGTTCGGCACTCTGAGGTAGTGACACGGCTCAGCCAGTGCAGGCCGGCAGAGTGACGCCGAAGTCCCCGGTGTGGGTTAATGAAGTGATGACGAAGCCCCCGGTCCAGCCAAGGTGACAGCGCTGCCCAATCCAGATCATTTACCTGTGCACAGAAGATAGTGCAAGCCAGAGATAACAATAATAAAAAAAGGTTGCATGATTAATAATTCATGCAAAGTGAGTAATAAAAGAAATATGGCCCGTGCGCCAAACACCTGACGAGGTAGGACCCTCTTGATGACGCCGAAGTCCCCGAGGCAACCGAACATGTCGGTATGGCAATTCAACCAACAAGATGATCATGCCGTCCGATTTATGCCAATTGGGACGATGACGTTGGCTTGTCGAAGTGACCGCATGACGCAGTTGAAGTCGATCACCCACACACATAAAATAGTGCGGTCCAAAATGAATAATATAAATATATATAAAATCCTTGCGTAATTGCTTTTTGCCAAAATAATTTATTTAAATATATGTAGCCTGGCGCCGAAGTCAATGTCGATGCAGGGCATCGGCATGACGCGGTAAAGGCGTGGCAAAGCCGAATGCACAGGTCGGTCCGAGCTCCGGATGCGGCAATCGCCGAACTATGTACGGAAACTGACCGAACCACCACGCGACCGTCGTTAATGCGGCCACCATTTGATAGAACTGTGTACAAATGATGGAACAAACCAGAGCATAATTATTTGGAAGAGATAAACCCAAACAAAAAAATTGCTAGGATTAATAGCACCTGGTTTATTTGTTGTAGCAGTCCGAAGAAAGGTTACTCCCAAAATTGGGACTCGATCCTCACACCCATTGCCTGATGGGTGATGAAGCGACGGCATGGCGATGCTGGCGAAGATTGTCACGCCGAGGCAAAGCCCCCGGTCCAGCTAACGTAACGAAGCTGGTCGGCTGGTTATGCAGAAGTCTCCGGAGTAGGTTGACGAAGAAATAGCGGAGCCCCCAGTCCAGCCTAGGTGTCGAAGTAGGTCGGCGTGATGGACATCGGCTTGAAGACGCAACAGTGTGGCCATGCCGATGCAGGTCGTAGCTCGTGACATGGTCAATGCCGGCTTGATGAAGTGACCGTGCGGCGATGCTGGTGTGCCCGCTCCGTGTAGTCCGTGTGGCGGCGATGTTGGTGATGATTTATCCTTCGCGATGCCGAACTCTTTTTCGGCTCACGGAGATGATGATCTGAAGAAATTGAGCACGGCTCAAAAAAGCGACGACGTGTCTAGCGCAGGTTGGCAGCCGTAGAGCAACGTTGTCGGGCTGGTTTGACACCGACGTGATGGTGAAGATCATATTCGAAAAGACTTTAAATTTAGCGAGATGTGTTTGGGAACAAAACACAATACCCCGTACAAAACTTCCTTCAAAAAGAATGTCCAAAATCCCGTTCATAAAAAAGATGAACTCGGGTCGGATTCGTTCTCGCGCAGAAAAAGATCTGAAAAGTGATGCACTAATCGGAAGGTTCCCGGAGTTTGGACGGTCGGATCGAGCTGAAAGTTTGAGGAGTGGTAGATATGGGAATTCTGCAGCATATGAACGGTTGGATCTTCCAAAGGACCTCTGAGCTGGGCTCTGGTGATCTCGCCCTAAACTCGTCTAGATTCCCGTCTAGATTTGACACGGCTCCGGTATATCATAGATTGCCAGAGATTCCTCCATCGGAACTCGACGAATTTTCCAGGGTTGTTGTAGACTCAATTCCACGAAATTCCACCGAAGCAATCGTTAAAACGACAGTCGAGAAGGCGGTGGTGGAGGATACAAGTTCGCTATCCAGAAAAACAACATGGTCGCTCGAGGGCAATGTTGACGTTGAGCCCCCGAGCTCCATGGATGATTCCTCCATGATCTTGATAGAGATCGGAGTTGATGTTGATGAAGGCCCTCATCGGAACATGACGATCGGAGGTAGGGCGCAGTCCTCGATCAAGCCAAGGTGACCAGTCGAGCCGGCGACGAAGATGCCGACTTCGCAGTTGATCTACAGTCGAGCCATTGATCCTTTGCCGATCACACAGCAGAACTCTCAATGAAAGCACCAATGTCGGTGTGAAAATCGGCGGATCTCGGGTAGGGGGTCCCGAACTGTGTGTCTGAGGTCGATGGTAACGGGAGACATGGGACACAATGTTTTACCCAGGTTTGGGGCCTCTCTATGGAGGTAATACCCTACGTCCTACTTCATTGATGTTGATGAATATGAATATTATAAGAGTTGATCTACCACGAGATCGTAATATCTAAACCCTAGAGGTCTAGCTTGTATGGTTATGATAATGTATCGACTAGCCTGGCCTTGGCTTATGTAATGCACCAGAGGCCTAGGATAACAAGAATCCTAGCCGAATACGTTGGTGGAGAGGAGTCCTTGTCTTGATCACCAAGTCTTGTGGAATACTCCTTGTATGCGGCATGGGCTGCCCGAAGTGGCCCATGAGTGAACCGCCATGGGGGTCCTCGGCCCGATCCACCTAGCCGGGAGACGATGTGGTGAGTACCCCATAGTCCAGGACACCGTCACCCTCCTCCCCTCATCGTCGCGCGCCCCGCCTTCTCACTCCTTCGCCATCAGCGGGGCCTCACACCGGAGCCGCACGCCATGCAGCTACTCCTTCGCCAAGGCCACTCCGGATCCATCCCCCCCCCCCTCGCGCTCAAGTAGTGCACTGATATGTCTCGAACATATCTATAATTTTTATTGTTCCATGCTATTATATTATTGATCTTGGATGTTTTATATCAATTATTATGCTATTTTATATAATTATTTGGGACTAACCTATTAGCCTAGTGCCAAGTGTTAGTTGTTGTTTTTTCCTTGTTTTTGTCTTCTACAGAAAATAATACCAAATGGAGTCCAAACGGAACAAAACTTTTAGACAATTTTTCATGGACCAGAAGACACCTAGAAAGCTTCGGGAGGAGGCTAGAAGAGCCACGGATGGGCCACAAGCTCACCAAGCGTGCCCTAGGAGCTTGTGGGCCTACCGTGGCACCTCTAACCCTAATCTCAGCTCCATAAAACCCCAAGTATTCCCTGTAAACCAGAGGGCACACCAAAAATACTTTTACGCTGCCGCAAGTTTCTGTCCTCGTGAGATCCCATCTGGAGACATGTTCCGGTACTCTACCGGAGGGTGATTCGATCACAGAGGGCCTGTACATCAACCTTGTGGCCTTTCCGATGATCTGTGAGTATTTTACCACAGACCTATGGGTCCATAGCGAGTAGCTAGATGGCTTCTTCTCTCTCTTTGATCTTCAATACAATGTTCTCCTTGATGTTCTTGGAGATATATTCGATGTAATGTTCTTTTGCGGTGCATTTTTTGAGATCCGATGAATTGTGGGTTTATGATTAGATTATCTATGAATATTATTTGAGTCTTCTCTGAACTCTTTTGTGCATGATTATGATAGCTTTGTAATTCTCCCCGATCTATTGATTTGGTTTGGCCAACAAGATTAATTTTTCTTGCAATGGGAGAGGTGCTTTGTAATGGGTTCAATCTTCCGGTGCTCAATCCCAATGACAGAAGGGGACATGACACGTATTTGTATTGTTGTCATTAAGGATAAAAAGGTGGGGTTTATTCATATTGATTGGATCTTTACATGTACATCATGTCATCTTGCTTAAGGCGTTACTCCGTTCTTGTTAACTTAATACACTAGATGCCTGCTGGATAGCGGTGGATATGTGGAGTAATAATAGTAGATGCAGGTAGGAGTCGGTCTACTTGTCACGGACGTGATGCCTATATTCATGATCATTGCCTTGTATATAGTCATAATTATTCCCTTTTCTATCGATTTCTCAACAGTAATTTGTTTACCCACCTTATGAGTTGTTTTAAGAGAGGAGCCTCTAGTGAAAACTATGGCCCCCGGGTCTATTCTTATCATACTGTTTTCAGATCTATAAAACCAAAAACCCAAAAATACCTTACTACAATTTATTTACCTTTACTTTATTTTGCACTTTTATTTATCTGTTATACCTATCTCTATGAGATCTCATCTTTGCAAGTAACCGTGAAGGGATTGACAACCCCTTTATCACGTTGGGTGCAAGTATTTATTTTTTTGTGCAGGTGCTATCATTGGAGACTTGTGTGTTCCTCCTACTAGATTGATACCTTGATTCTAAACTGAGGAAAATATTTATCTCTACTTTGCTGCATCACCCTTTCCTCTTCAAGGGAAAACCAATGCAAACTCAAGAAGTAGCATGTACAGGTAACTAAATTTTTATATGTTGTAGATGAATATTACTATTAGATTCACGCATGTATAGATTGTTGATGAATGTTTGTGCTTATAGATTTTCATATTTATAAACGGCGGATTAGTGTTAGATTGGATCCATATGTTTATAGATTCTAGATATAGATGAACTTTAGATTTGATTCACATGTTTATATATTGTAGATGAATGTTAGATCTGATACACCATACATTCCAGATTAGACTTTACATTCGATCCAGATGTTTATAGATTAAGATATTTATATATTGTAGATGAATGTTAGATTTCACTGTTGATTGTTATCCTTTTATTCCATTCATCCATCCATATTGGTTGATGTTTCATATATGTAAATTATTTGTAGCCTTTTATTTCAGTAGTACTCAAGATGACTTTATGGACTGAGCGGTATGTTTTCATTCAATTAGTACTACAATTTATCATTTCGTGAAGTATATAAAGTTGTGCCCATGATTGTGTAGTTTCAGTTTCCTTTTTATCATGATCAGCGTATCCCTTGTTGTGGAAGGGTTGAGTTCATGGTTATTACCAACTAGTCCATCAATGTGCAGGACACAGTTTAGTTTGACATAATGTGATAATCCCCAAGTGTAGGGAAACATCGTAGCAATTTCCAAAGGTGGAAGTGATAAGTATGGAGTGTCGGACCCACAAGGAGCTAAAGGTAAGATCAATATTCTCCCAAGCCCTATCTGCCATTGATACGACTCTACGTACACCGAACGTTTGCTTCCAACTAGAAACGAGAAATAAAAGTATGTTGTGGGTATGAAGTGGATAACTTTGTACTATATCGGAAAGATAAAATATTAAAGTAGGTGTTGTTATCATAAAGTTAGAATATATTACTAAATATTATAAATAGCGAGTGTGGAATAATGGTGGATCAGGGTGCGGAATTGTCCTAGGCAATTGTTAACAAGTCTGGTAATCACTATTGCAGTTTCATATGAGGTAGAGGCATCAGCTAACATAATTTCTCTAACATCCCAAATTTCCAATTTGGAATGTTATACATAGGTCATCATATGCATATCATATTTCTTTCGCATTTTGGCTTTGTGATCCCAAAAAAAATCCGAAGCAAGTCAAGGACCCACGGAGAGAGTTGGGGATTTTATTGTTTTCATATTTGAATTTTCTCAAATATTGAAAAGTGGATCATTTTGGTTTTAATTATTTTTCTCTCCAAATAATATTTCCAATATTAAAATATACGAGATGAGATAATATGACTTCTCCAAAGTAATTGAAATATTGGAGGAATTTTTTTAAAAATCAAATAAATTATTGTATTTGGATTTCATCGCTATTTTTTTGAATTTGAAAAATTACGCATTTTTAGGCCAAGAAAATGTTCACTTTGTTCTAAATATTTTATTTAGACGGCGAAAATTTGTTTTGGAATTTTTAGATTTTTTATTTATTTAGCATTTTTCTCGGCGGAATCGTTTTTTTTAAGTTCCGGACCGACCTGGGCCGAAGGCCCAGCCGGCCCAGCGCAGTGCCGCCGCCTTCCCGCTCGCCCGCGTGATAGAGCCGGACTCCGACCGGAGTCCGGATTGCCCCCGCCGCCGCAGCCTACCCCTACCCTAAGTCGGCTCCCCCCTCTAATATAGCGCCGCCGACGCCCATTGCCACCACCTCGCCCCGCCCCGTAGCAGCAGCAGCGCAGCCGCCACCGCCACCGCAGCCCTGCGTCGCCTCACCGAGCGCCGCCGCCCGCCCGCCGGATCTCGCTGGAAACCGCCGCCGTTGACCGGTCGGTTTTTCTTCGGTTAACCTCGGTTTTTTAGTTTCACAGTTATTTTTCCTAATCGGTTTTTCGTCGATTTATTTACTTAGCGGACATTCGTCTGTTCATTCGTTTTAATAAGCGTTGTTCGCCGGTTAGGTTCAGACAGCGAATGTTCGTTCATTAGTTTTTTTCATTTTGTTTTATTTTCGGCCAGGGACCCATCCACGATTATTTTTATCGCAGATTAGCCCCTAGCTTCAAACCCTCGCCGTTTCTTAACCGTTTGCTCAAATCCAGTGAAACCAACGCCAAAATCTTCGTCTCGAACCCCTCTTCCTGTTTAATCAACTTGAACAATGTTTTGATAAGTTAAATTTTGGTTTCAAGAAGATTTGTCTATGAAGTTCTTTTGACTGTAGTTTCAGTTCCTTATCTCCGTTTTGATCGATTTTTTGCAAATCGAACCTCTTCAGTTGAACTTTCTGTTTGGATCTTCTTATTTGAAGTTTTCCCCTTGCATCTTTTCTTGGGTGCTTATGTATGCTATTGTTTGTTTGCGCTAGAATTACCGGAGTGCGCAGCCTGCTACTACGAGTCACTAGGTTTTGCGGATCATCAGCAAGGCAAGTAACACTTTGATCATATCCCTTTTACCCAGTTTTTATGCATTAGTTACAACCCTCAAACATTGCATGAGTAGGATCTCTTAACTTGTGGGTTTGGGAAGTAGATGATGAGGTAGAACCTATTACCCTTTTTATTATCAAACCCTGGGAGTTACATCTACACTATGCTACTTATTGCCATGCTATGCTCGTAGACGTGGATTGGGTTTGAGTGTATCCATGACAGATGTAAGATTATTAATTAATGGTTTACTTAAGGTGGCTACTTAAACACACTTCTGGGTGGATTGGTTGCGGGCACCTGGGTATATACCATTGTTGTCCTTTTTGGTTCGCCACCCAGGCTCAAAGGGATCATAAGATTATTCATGCTGGAAACTTCCGTGTGCAGCCACACGCCATTATGGGCTCTAGCATAGTTGAGTAAGTTGTGGGGATCCTTTCCATGATGGGCTAGCAGATGTAGGGGATTGTGGGTGTACCGACCTATCTATCGGTTAAGGGGACCTCTTCGGAAAGACTGTGTCTCGGTCATCCGTTTCTCAAACATCCTGCAGTGCGAGAAATACAACGGAGGAGATCGAGTATTGTGGGGAAAAGTGCTCAAACCTCTACAGAGTGTACAAACTAATCATGATTAGCCGTGTCCTCGGTTATGGACATCTTGAGTATCTGGTTCTTGAATTATCATGTGGATCTCATCACTCTAAATTGATTTGTTGGGATGTTAATTACTTTTAATTGGGATTGAGATGGGGTTTTACCATTCTCAATGTTTTTCAACTACCATGATAGTTAAATAAAATATATTCCTTTGTTGTAGGGAAAATTGGTTTTCACAAAAACATTAAACCATAGAGCCTCCACCAGCCATATATGCATGTAATGATAACATTTACTTGTTCATTGCTCTACTGTGTTACTTTGCCAGCATATTCCATGTGCTGACCCGTTTTTGGGCTGCAACATATCGTGTTGCAGACTTTTCAGACAAAGAGTAAGGTGCGCTAGGTCGTTTGTCGTGCACTCAGCTATGCCTTGGAGTTGATGGACTCACTTTATCTTCCAAGCCTTCCGATGTTATCTTACCTAGATGGCCTTAAGCCATACTTATTGTACTAAGTTATCTTTTGAGACATTCAATGTAATAAGTGTGTGATTGCTACTCTGTTATAAATCCTTCAAGTATTGTGTGTGTGTCAGCATTACCGATCCAAGGATGACACTTATGCACAGAGATTTGACCGTTTGAGGTCGGATCGCTACAAGATGGTATCAAAGCACACGCTGAATGTAGGACACGACCACTAAGATGAGCCATAGGTCACTCTTCTCTACTCATTTCTGACACCTCTCCATTTTCTACTCTATAGGATGACGGACACAAGGAATAAGTTTACACATCCGGATGAAGACACACTGTTTTGACGACACTTGAAGGAAGTCACTAGGTACCTGAACATTGGAATACCAAGCTTCACCGGGACCTACACCGCGACATTACCAGAAGAGGAGCGATGGATGATTCGAGTTCAAGTTCCCGAAAGGACACTCACGCCAGTAACTGAGCCCATAGAGTTTTCCTTTGATGCACCAACCTGGAGTCTAGGCAAGAGCATGGCAGCCCACATTGCTATGGGACGCATCGGCAAAGTTTATCACAAGGATCTTAAGGATATTATCTACCAGATATGTGGGCGCCGAGATGAGCAATGGGAGATGATCAGCACTAGGAAGGACAGGTCCATTGCAGCCTTCATCCAGTAGTTAAATCATCACATTCGTCGCCAGGAGAACCAAATGTGCACAAGCATGATAGATCTGAAGAAGTTGATGACTAGAAACATGGAGATGGAAGAGTAACTCAAGTCTACACGCGACGGATATGAGGAGGAAATCATCATACTAGTGGAGAAGAATGACGACTTGACAAGGAACCCAGGAGTATTCATGGGAGACCTCGTGCCAGGAGGAGATGATGACCACCCCAAGGACTACATCATCATCGACGACACCGACTCTGACCCCAGTGATGATGATTATGAAGACAAAGCTGGAGCAGATATAATGGAGTCTTCTACCGATCAAAATTTCTAGTAGACCACCATATTATTAGTAGTATTCCCCCAAGTATATATTAGTAGTCCGAGCACTATAACGATAGTTAGATCGATTGTATGCCCTTTCTTGATATTGTTTTGGAGTGATATTTATTGTGATTGTCTCATGTGCATATGGGTAGTGCTTTCTCACTAGACCTCATTCTATTCTAATCTCTCTCCTCTAAAACCCACCAGATGCCTCTGAGACGTGACCCCAGATTTGCCTTCCCACCGGAGCTCACTCAGTCGATCCAACAACAGAATACACTGATGCAGTTGCTAGTTCAGAATCAAGGCAACAACAACAACAACAACATCATCATCATCATCATCATCATCATCATCATCATCATCATCATCAACAACAACAACAACAATAACAACAACAACAACAACAACAATAACAACAACAACAACAACAACAACAATAACAACAACAACAACAACAACAACCCACCGCCACCACCTCCAGTTGACAACTTAGCCCTTTTTTGAGGTTACAACCGCCGGTGTTTTCTAGTTGCACCGAGCCCATAGTTGCGGATGACTAGCTACGCAGGATTGGAAGGGAGTTAACCACTGCAGGTTGCACAGATGCTGAGAAGGTGCATTTTGCCGCACACCAATTGGATGGACCTGCAGCCTCATGGTGGGAGAATTACACAGCCACCTTCCCCATAGCCAATGTTACTTGGGAGCAGTTTCAGCAAGCATTCTGCACTGCTCATGTATCAACTGGAGCTATGAGCATGAAGAAGCATGAGTTTCGCAACTTACGCCAGGGAAACCGTATTTTAGGGCAGTACGTGGAGGAGTTCAGCAAGCTATCTTGTTATGCGCCAGATGACGTGGCCACCGATACCGCGAAACAGGAGAAGTTTATGGAAGGGCTGAATGATGAAATGAGTATGCAGTTAATGGTGGCAACATTCAACAACTACCAGGAGTTGGTAGATAAGGCTCTTATGATTGAAGGGAAGCAGCAGCAGATTGAGAGCCGCAAAAGGAAGAATGGACAAGGGAAATACAATTCAGGAGCTCAGCAGATACCCCATTTCACCCCAAACCCGGGAGGATACACCCATAACCATGGAGGCCATAACCACAATCCAAGAAGTTTGCATAACCACAATGGCCCTTGGAATGGAAATGGGAGTGGAGCAAGTAGTCAAAACCACTCTAACCCAAGCACACCCGCCAAGAAGGACCAAAGCCACGTTACTTGTTTCAAGTGCAGGAAGACTGGACACTATGCCAATGAGTGCCATGAACTCAAGAATGGAAATGGCAATGGAAGCTCTGGAAAGAAGCCCAACCCTTTCAACAAGGGACAAGTGAACCATGTGAACATGGAGGAGGTTGAGGAGCAGCCAGATGCAATTATCGGTAAGTTTTTGGTTAAGTCATTTACTGCAATAGTTCTTTTTGATACTGGTGGATCACATTCATACATATCAAGGGGATTCATGGATAAGTATAAGTAGCCCACCAAAGTTCTTAAGACACCTATGTTAGTAAGCTCACCTGGAGCGGAGTATATGGCAAGCAGTGGATGTTTTTAGATGCCATTGACCATAGGTAGGCATGTTTCCCCCTCAGACTTAATAATTTTGGAATCACAAGGATTGGATGTCATACTCGATATGGATTGGCTATCAAAGTATGGAGGAAACATTGATTGCGCCAGTAGGTCAATTCTACTCACCACACCGGAGGGAAAAAGGATTAAGTATGTATCCAGGCTTACTCCTAAGAGTACTCACGTAAATTCCCTCACGGGAGTTGTTCAGGAAGAAGTGCATGTAGTGAAGGATTACCCAGATGTATTTCTAGAGGAACCACTAGGCATGCCCCCGGATCGAGACATTGAGTTTTTGATAGAGTTATTGTCGAGCGCCAGACCAATATCAAAGAGACCATACCGGATGCCCGCAAATGACCTAGAGGAGATAAAGAAACAGATTAGGGAGTTATTGAACAAAGGTTACATTCGACGAAGTTCGTCACCATGGGGAGCCCAAGTGCTCTTGGTGGAGAAGAAGGATAAATCTCTGAGAATGGTTGTTGATTATCGTGCATTGAATGAAGTGACGATCAAGAACAAGTACCCACTGTCGATGATCAATTATTGGTTTGACCAGCTACAATGAGCTAAAGTATTTTCCAAGAACGATCTTCGATCAGGATACCACCAGTTGAAGATCCGAGAACAGGATATACCCAAGACAGCCTTCACCACAAGGTACGGGCTGTATGAGTACACGGTTATGTCATTCGGATTGACTAACGCCCCTGCCTATTTCATGAGTATGATGAACAAGGTGTTTATGGTGTTCTTGGATAAGTTTGTTATGGTGTTCATTGATGACATTTTGGTATACTCAAAGAATGAAGAAGAGCACAAGGAGCATTTGCGTTTAGTTCTCGAGAAGCTCAGGGAACATCAGTTATACGCCAAGTTCAGCAAATGTGAGTTTTGGTTGAAGAAAGTTGGATTCCTTGGACATCTTACATTAGGAGAAGGTATAGCAGTAGACCCTACTAAGGTTCAGTCAGTCACTGAGTATTTGGCACCCACCTCAGTTGGAGAGATCCGCAGTTTTCTAGGACTCGGGGGATATTATCGGAGATTCATTGAGAATTTCTCTAAGATTGTGAAGCCTATGACGGAGTTGTTGAAGAAGGACACCAAGTTTAAATGGACAGATGAATGTGGGGCAAGTTTTCAAGAGTTGAAGAAACCATTGGTTACAGCCCCAGTGCTGATTTTGCTGGATATACGGAAGGATTTCCAAGTGTATTGCGACGCGTCTCACCTAGGACTTGGAGGCATGCTTATGTAAGACGGAAGAGTTGTTTCGTATGCCTCACGACAGCTTCGACCGCATGAATTGAATTATACCACGCATGATTTGGAGTTAGCAGACGTAGTGCATGCACTCAAAACCTGGAGACATTTTCTTATTGGAAACCATTGTGATGTGTACTCGGATCATAAGAGTTTCAAATATATTTTCACACAGAAGGAGTTGAATCTCAGGCAAAGGAGATGGTTGGAGCTTATAAAGGATTACGATATGAAGTTGCACTATCATCCAGGCAAGGCCAATGTCGTGCAGACGCTTCGAGCCGAAAGAGTTATGCCAATACCCTCGTAAGCGGAGGATTGCCAATGGAGTTAGCTGAAGATCTCATGGAGCTACTTTGGAGATAGTCCCTAGAGATTTTGTTGCAGCATTGGAAATTCAGTCGACATTATTGGGAAAAATTCGAGAAGCTCTGAAGGATGATAAGGAAATTGCTGAGATAAAGGAGAAGATGAGCAAAGGAAAGGCCAAAGGTTTTAGTGAGGACGAGCACCACACCTTGTGGTTTGAGGACCGTATATATGTGCCCAATAATGCAGACATCAGGAAGTTAATACTCCAGGAAGCTCACGACTCGCCATACTCGATACACCCCCGAAACACCAAGATGTATTTGGATTTGAAGGAGCGTTTCTGGTGGACGGGTATGAAGAAGGACAATCCCGAGTATGTAGCCGTATGTGATGTATGTGAGAGAGTGAAGGCAGACCATCAGAAGCCAGCAAGATTACCGCAGCCTATGCCGATACCCGAAGGGAAGTGGGATAAGCTTGGCATGGACTTCAGCACCAGATTATCCAGGACACGATCGGGATACGATTCTATTTGGGTAGTAGTGGATTGCTTGACCAAAGTGGCTCACTTTATCCTAGTGAAAACCACCTATACCAGTGTGAAGTTGGCCAAGATATACATGACCAGGATCATATGTCTGCATGGAGTTCCGAGGAATATTGTATCAGATAGAGGAACACAGTTTACTTCAAAGTTTTGGCACCAGCTACACCAGACGTGGGCCAGCAGGCTAGAGTTCAGTACAACTTTTCATCCGCGGACAGATGGACAGACCGAGAGAGTCAATCAGATTCTAGAGGACATGTTGAGAGCTTGTGCGCTCGATTACGGATCTAGTTGGGATGATAATTTGCCCTACGCAGAGTTCTATTACAACAACAGTTATCAAGCTAGTCTAAAGATGGCCCCTTTCGAAGCTTTGTATGGAAGAAGGTGTAGGACGCCATTGATGTGGGATGAAGTTGGAGACAGCCAGTGTCACATCCCTAGTTCTGGTATGACCTAGACCAGCTAGTCATTTGTGCATCATGTTTAAATTCCATTTAAATTTGAAATGGAGATTTGTGAAACCCTCAGAATCATTTCTGGAAATGACCCAGATAAAAATTGCTCCAAAAAGGTCCAAGAAAATGTTCATGTTGCTCTCTGAAAATATTGGACAGAGATAAAAATCAAACCAATATTTTTAGGAGCTCATAAGTATTTATTTCGGCCTTTTGGAATTAATGCAGTAATTATTTGCTTTGGATATATATTGTTATATATATACAATATTGTCCAAAAATTGTGCTAGTTGATGAGGAGCTCTGGTATAATACCACTAGCTCCTGCAAAAATTGGCACAAGGAAATAAAATGATTTGCTATTTTTATTAAATCAAAACAAATGTCAAAAAATAGAAAACAAAAACAAAATAGAAAAAAAGGAGGAACTACCTGGACTTACCTGGGCCACTTGCTGGCCTGGCACTATGCAGCCAACCGGCCCAGCTGTGCGGCCCAGCTGGCCCAGCTCGCCTCCTCCTCTGTCTTCTTGCTCGCGCCTACTGGCAGAGGCGTATCACCCGCGCGCGCACCAGACGCCACCTCCTGCTTCCACCTCCTGCTTCCTCCCCCCCATCCTCGACCGAGCGCCTGGAGACGCCCCAAGCCCCCTGGTCCTTCTCCCTCACTCTCTGCTCTCCCCCTCGCCCTCTAGCCCCCTTCCCCGACCTCAACAGAGAGCACTCCGCCGTCGCCGTGTTTCACCCGCGTGGCCACCGTCGTCCTTTTGCCGCGCCGCCATGTCCGGCATCTCCGCTGTCGAGCACCAAGTCTCCACGTCTAAGGAAACAAGCCGGAGGGCTCCGCTTCATTGCCATCATCGTCGCCTTCGCCATCGGCCGCCGGAGATCCGCCTCGCCGCCCCACTCGCTCCGACGCTCCCCCGGCCCCGCCGTCTGCACCGGACAACTTGTCGTGAGCCACTGACCCTCTTCCCTTCGCCTTTTCCCTCGCGCGTGTCCCGTACCCGCCGTCCCGCAAGCTCCCGAGCTCACCGTCGGCGTCCTTGCCGCCGTCGTGGCTTGAGCTCGGGACAGCCGCGCCCTTGCACTCCATCGAGGTCTTGATGACCCCAGGGTGCCGCGGAGCCCCTTCGGTGGCCTCTCCATGCCCCGTAGCCCGTTTTCGCTCGGAGCCAAACTCCGGCCGCCGCCTCGAGCCCCGCTCCGGCGAGCTCCGGCGCCCCCACAGCCTCCCACCAGCTCCCCTGGATGCGGACGACGATGGGCTATGCCCCGGTGGTCTTCGCGCATCCAGATGCCGCTCGTAGCGCAAGTCCGGCGAGTCGCCGCCGCGCTATTGGTCGCCGCCGGCCAGAACTCCGGCGGGCTGACGTGGCATCGTAGTTAGGCACTAACTACCCCCCTAGAGACACTGACAGTGGGCTCGACGCAACTAATGTAAATTAGATTAGAAATAACCCCTTGGTTAAACTAACTATGACACTGACGTGTGGCCCCCACACGTCATGTTTGACACAGGTTGACTACTGACGCAGTGCTGACCTCAAGCTGACGCAATATATCATTTTCTGGTTTTAAAATAAATCAGGAAATTCCAGAAAATGATATGAACTTCAAAAAATCATAGAAATTCAACCATAGCTCAGATTGAAATAATTTATATATGAAAAATGATCAGAAAAATTCAATCTATCCATCTGTACCAATTTCATGCATGACAAACCAACCTATACATGCTGTATATATGAAAACATTTAAATGGCATATTTAAGAGCTTAATTTGGAGTTGCATTTGAACCCTTGGTTCAAATGGACCTCAACTAAATAAATGCTAGATGCATTAACTCAAACAACATCATATACTCATGCCATGTTCATGCATCATATTGTTGCATATGCTTGTGTTTGATTTCCGACACCGTTCCTTCTCGATAGGTCCTGCTCCGGAGAGTGTTCGAGAGTACCTGTCTGAGGAGCAGTGCCCCCCTGTTGATCTACCAGGAAAGCAAAACCCCTTGTTCATTCCGATACAATCCTACTCTCTCGCTCCTGCTCTCATTTATTGCATTAGGACAACAATGATTCAACTGCTACTTTATGTTGCGGTAGTTGAACCCATTCCTCTGCATGACCTGTCATTGCCACAGTAAATAGTTAAAACCCACTAGCATGTGTAGGAGTTGATTGAGCCATGTTGTGTTCCTACCATGCTTTGCCTGCTATTGCTTAGAGTATGTCAGGTCTGATTCATCGGGAATGAATTGGAGTGTTACGATATGTTCCGGTGCTAAGAGTTAAGCGTGTGAACACGATTTGGTAAAGGTAGCGGTGAGAGGCCATGTAGGAGTACATGGTGGGTTGTCTCATTGGGAACGTCCTTAAGAACTGAGTTCTATGTAAGTTGTCCAATGACTGGCTACTACCACACATTGGGCTCCGGGCGCTCCAAGCTCTCTCGACTTATTAACCGCCTTGATCTCTGTCCAGGAGTTGCAAATAGTTTCTGGTGTTTTTAGGTAGTGCTCTTTTTCTACCGAGTGGCACCCGGCAGGGTGGACTTGGGACAGACTAGGCACACGTGGCCCGGTGTACCGAGTGGCACCCAGATGGTGGGCTCGGGAACCCTGTACACATCGTTTGGGGCCGTGAGCGAAACCCCGGCCGGATCTCCTTGCGGATGGAACCCGAATAAGCGATAAACCTGGACTAGAGTCTTGCGTGGTTAGTCAGGTCGTGGCCGACACCCTCGCCAGGCTTCCGCTTGAAGGTTGCCGAGATACATGACGTGTATATGGTGATAAGTGGTGAGAGCGTGTGTGAACAAGTACACCCTGCAGGGTTATCTTGATCTATTCGAATAGCCGTGTCCTCGGTTATGGACTTCTTGGATGCTTACGTGGTACATAGACAACTTTAAGTGGATACTCTAAAATGCTCAAGACAAGTGTGAGTGCTATGGATGGCCTTCTCGTAAGGAGACGAGGATGAATCCATATTAGTGTATTGATGTGGTGATTAGTGGACTCGTGTGCGCTGCGTCATCTCAAAGAAGTTTCTCGTTGTCGTAGAACAGGATAGCCACCGAGTCAAAGCTGGCTTGCTGCAACTAAACCCCACATTACCTTCTTGATACAAATGCATGTATGATAGGATCTGACGTAAGTCTTGCTGAGTACCTTTGTACTCACGTTTGCTTTATTTATGTTTTGCTGGTGAGACATCTGTCTCACTAGTAGTACCGCTTGGACTTCGACGAGTAGCTTGTTACCTCAGCTACGATCTTGTACCCTTGGGAGGGACTTGTAGATAGTCAGGCTTCCCAGCCATTTTCTTTTGTAGTTGTCTGTACTTAGACATGTAATGCTTCCATTGCTTGTATGCTCTGAATGATGGGTCATGTGACCCCTGTTTGTATTTAATGCTATGTGGCTCTTCTGGGCATTTATCTATATGAGTTTGCGTTATGTTGTGATGCCATGTTGTACAACACATACTTGCATGTTATGCGTACGTGTGACGTGTATTGCTATATGTGGAATCCGACAATCTAGTTGTTTATCCTTGGCAGCCTCTCTTATGGGGAAATGTAGTCTAGTGCTTCCTTGAGCCATAGTAGTCCGCTATAGCCCGGTTCATCGGAGTCCTGCTAGCCCAGCACTACTGCTCAGGACACTTGACTGGTCGGCATGTGTTTCACTCCGTTCCTGTGTCTGTACCTTCGGGGAAATGTCACGCGGTGACATCTGGAGTCCTGCCTAGCCTGCTACAGCCCGGGTTCCCCGGAGTCCTGTTAGCCCAGTGCTACAGCCTGGATTCACACGCTGCTGACCGACATGCTCAATGTGAATCATGTATGCCTGTCCCCATAGGTTAGTGCCGCTTTGGGTTCAAGACTAGCCATGTCGGCCCGGGTTCTCTGCCATATGGATGCTAGCGACACAATCATATACGTGAGCCAAAAGGCGCAAACGGTCCCGGGCCAGGGTAAGGCGACACCCGTGGGGATACCGTGCGTGAGGCCGCAAAGTGATATGAGGTGTTACCGGCTAGATCGATGTGACTTGGAATCGGGGTCCCAAAATCCAGTTGTTTGGACCGGATTTGATCAAAGAGTCAGAAGAGAAGGTTAAGTTGATTCGAGACAGAATGAAGGTAGCTTAGTCAGGCAGAAAAGTTATGCAGACTCAAAACGTAAGCAGGTAGTCTACAAAATCAGAGACAGGGTATATCTTTGGGTGTCACCCCTGCGAGGAGTTAAACGTTTTGGAGTTAAGGGAAAGCTAGCCCCAAGATTCGTAGGACCATACCGAGTTTTGGAACGTATGGGGGAAGTTGCCTAAAAGCTGGAGTTACCCGAAGGACTGTCAGGAGTTCATGATGTGTTTCATGTTTCCCAGTTGAAGAAGTGTCATGCTGAGATGGACGATATTCCTCTGAGAGATACAGTGCCCCTGGAAGCAATTCGGTTGGGTAGTGAACTGACCTATGAGGAGAAACATGTCAAGATTCTCGAGTTTGCCAGCCAAGTTACACGCAGTAAGGTTATCAAGTTTTGCAAAGTTCAGTGGAGCCACCATACCGAGGATGAAGCCACCTGGGAACGAGAGGATGATCTACGGAAAGACCACCTATAGCTATTTTCTAGCCAACCCGAATTTCAAGGGCGAGATTCACCTTAAGGGGGGTAGGTTTGTAACATCCCACATTTCTAATTTGGAATGTTATACATAGGTCATCATATGCATATCATATTTCATTTGCATTTTGGCTTTGTGATCCCAAAAAAATATCCTAAGAAACTCAAGGACCCACAAACAGAGTTGGGGATTTTATTGTTTTCATATTTGAATTTTCTCAAATATTGAAAAGTTGATCATTTTGGTTTTAATTATTTTTCTCTCCAAACAATATTTATAATATTAAAATATATGAGAGGAGATAATATGACTTCTCCAAAGTAATTGAAATATTGGAGGAATTTTTTTAAAATCAAATAAATTATTGTGTTTGGACTTTATCGCTATTTTATTTGAATTAGAAAATTTTGCATTTTTCAAAATTGCTTTTTTAGGCCAAGAAAATGTTCACTTTCTTCTAAATATTTTATTTAGATGGTAAAATTTTGTTTTGCCATTTTTTAGATTTTATTTATTTATGTAGCATTTTTCTCCAGCGTAGCGCCGCCGCCTTCCCGCTCGCCCGCGTGACCGAGCCAGACTCCGGCTGGAGTCCGGGTTGCCCCCGCCGCTGCGGCCTACCCCTCCCCCAAGTCGGCTCCGCCCTCCCCCTCTTATATAGCGCCGCTGCCGCTGCCCCTTGCCACCACCTCGACCTGCCCCGCAGCAGCAGCAGCGCACCCGCCGCAGCTGCGCCACTCCCTCGCCGGTGCCTGCAGCCGCCGCCGCCGCAGCCCCGCGTCGCCTCGCCTCGCCCCGCCAACTCGCCGAGCGCCGCCGCCCGCCCACCGGATCTTGCCGGAAACCGCCGCCGTTGACCGCCCATTGACCGGTCGGTTTTTCTTCGGTTAACCTCGGTTCTTTAGTTTCGCGGTTATTTTTCTTAGATCGGTTTTTCGTCGGTTAACCTCGTCCTTCTGTTTGTTCTAACGAACGTTGTTCGCCAGTTAGGTTCAGACAGCGAACATTACAGTGAACGTTCGTTCGTTAGTCTTTTCTTTTTATTTTATTTCCGGCCAGGGACCTATCATCGATTACTTTTATCGCAGATTAGTCCCTTATCTTCAAACCCTCGCCGTTTCTTAACTGTTTGCCCCAATCCAGTGAAACCAACACCAAAATCTTTGTCTTGATCCCCTCTTCCTGTTCAATCAACTTGAACAATGTTTTGACAAATTAAAATTTGGATTCAAGAAGATTTGTCTACGAAGTTCTTTTGACCGTTGTTTCAGTTACGTATCTCCATTTTGATCGATTCTTTTTTTGCAAATCGAACCTCTTCAGTTGAACTTTCCGTGTGTATACTCTTATTCGAAGTTTTCCCCTTGCATATTTTCTTGAGTGCTTATGTATGCTATTGTTTGTTTGCGCTAGAATTCCCGGAGTACGCAGCGTGCTACTACTAGTCACTAGGTTTTGCGGATCATAAGCAAGGCATGTAACACATTGATCATATCCCCTTTAACAAGTTTTTATGCATTAGTTACAACCCTCAAACATTGCATGAGTAGGATCTCTTAACTTGTGGGTTTGGGAAGTAGATGATGAGGTAGAACCTATTACCCTTTTTATTATCAAACCCTAGGAGTTACATCTATGTTATGCTACTTATTGCCATGCTATGCTCATAGACGTGGATTGGGTTTGAGTGTATCCATGACAGATGTGAGATTATTAATTAATGGTTTACTTAAGGTGGCTACTTAAACACACATCTGGGTGGATTGGTTGCGGGCACCTGGGTATATACCATTGCTGTCCTTTTTGGTTCGCCACCCAGGCTCACAGGGATCATAAGATTATTCATGCTAGAAACTTCTGTGTGCGGCCACAAGCCATTATGGGCTCTGGCATAGTTGATTAATTTGTGGAGATCCTTTCCATGATGGGCTAGCAGATGTAGGGGATTGTAGGTGTACCGGCCTGTCTATCGGTTAAGGGGACCTCTTCGGAAAGACTGTGTCTTAGTCATCCGTTTCTCAAACACCATGCAGTGCAAGAAATACAACGGAGGAGATCGAGTCTGATACATCTCCAACGTATCTATAATTTTTCGATTGCTCCATGTTATTATATTATCTATTTTGGATGTTAATGGGCTTATTTTTACACTTATATTATATTTTTGTCACTAACCTATTAACCGGAGACCCAGCCCAAATTGTTGTTTTTTTGCCTATTTTAGAGTTTCGCCGAAAAGGAATATCAAACAGAGTCCAAACGGAATGAAACCTTCGGGAGCGTTATTTTTGGAACAAAGGTGATCCAGGAGACTTGGAGTGGGCGTCAAGAAACAATCGAGGAGGCCACGAGGCAGGGGGCGCGCCCTCCACCCTCATGGGCCCCTCGTTGCTCCACCGACGTACTTCTTCCTCCTATATATATATACCCCGCAAACATCTAGGAGCACCATGAAACCCTATTTCCACCGCCGCAACCTTATGTACCCAAGAGATCCCATCTTGGGGCCTTTTCCGAAGCTCCGCCGGAGGGGGCATTGATCACGGAGGGCCTCTAAATCAACTCCATGGCCCCTCCGATGATGTGTGAGTAGTTTGCTTTAGACCTTCGGGTCCATAGCTAGTAGCTAGATGGCTTCTTCTCTCTCTTTGGATCTCAATACAAAGTTCTCCTTGATTCTCTTGGAGATCTATTCGATGTAATCTTCTTTTGCGGTGTGTTTGTCGAGATCCGATGAATTGTGGGTTTATGATCAAGTTTATGTATGAACAATATTTGAATTTCCTCTGAATTCTTTTATGTATGATTGGTTTATCTTTGCAAGTCTCTTCGCATTATCAGTTTGGTTTACCTACTAGATTGATCTTTCTTGCAATGGGATAAGTGCTTAGCTTTGGGTTCAATCTTGCGGTGCTCGATCCCAGTGACAGAAAGGGAAACGACACGTATTGTATTGTTGCCATTGAGGATAACAAGATTGGGTTCACATCATATTGCATGAGTTTATCCCTCTACATCATGTCATCTTGCTTAAGGCGTTACTCTGTTCTTATGAACTTAATACTCTAGATGCATGCTGGATAGCGGTCGATGTGTGGAGTAATAGTAGTAGATGCAGAAGGGTTTCGGTCTACTTGTCACGGACATGATGCCTATATACATGATCATACCTAGATATTCTCATAATTATTCGCTTTTCTATCAATTGCTCGATAGTAATTTGTTCACCCACCATAATACTTACGCTTTCTTGAGAGAAGCCACTAGTGAAACCTATGGCCCCCGGGTCTATTCTCCATCATATAAGTTTCCATCTACTTTATTTTGAAATCTTTACTTTCAATCTATATCATAAAAATACCAAAAAAATTATCTTATTATTATTATCACTATCAGATCTCACTCTTGCAAGTGGCCGTGAAGGGATTGACAACCCCTTTATCGCATTGGTTGCGAGGTTCTTATTTGTGTGTGTAGGTACGAGGTGACTCGCGCGTGGTTTCCTACTGGATTGATACCTTGGTTCTAAAAAACTAAGGGAAATACTTACGCTGCTTTACTGCATCACCCTTTCCTCTTCAAGGGAAAACCAACTCAGTGCTCAAGAGGTAGCAAGAAGGATTTCTGGAACCGTTGCCGGGGAGATCTACGCCAAGTCAAGACATACCAAGTACCCATCACAACTCTTATACTTCACATTAGATTATTTGCCATTTTCCTTTCGTTTTCCCCTCCCCCACTTCACCCTTGCCGTTTTCTTCGCCCTCTCTTTCCGTTCCCCTTCTCTTTTTCAATTTGCCTCTTTTAACCGTTTCTTGTTTGCTTGTGTGTTGGATTGCTTGCTTGTCATGATGGCTCAAGATAATACTAAATTGTGTGACTTTACCAATACTAACAATAATGATTTTATTAGCACTCCAATGGCTCCTCTTACCGATGCTGAATCTTGTGAAATTAATACTGCTTTGCTGAATCTTGTCATGAAAGATTTGTTTTCTGGCCTTCCTAGTGAAGATGCCGCTACCAATATAAACAACTTTGTTGATTTGTGTGATAAGCAAAAGAAGAAAGATGTGGATAATGGTATTGTTAAGCTTAAGCTATTTCCTTTTTCGCTTAGAGATCGTGCCAAAGCTTGGTTTTCATGTTTGCCTAAAAATAGTATTGATTAATGGAATAAGTGCAAAGATGCTTTTATCTCTAAGTATTTTCCTCCTGCTAAGATCATCTCTCTTAGAAACGATATTATGAATTTTAAACAACTTGATCATGAACATGTTGGACAAGGTTGGGAGAGGATGAAATTAATGATACGTAATTGCCCTACACATGGTTTGAATCTTTGGATGATTATACAAATTATTTATGCCGGATTGAACTTTGCTTCTAGAAATCTTTTAGATTCGGCCACGGGAGGCACTTTTATGGAAATCACTTTAAGAGAAGCTACCAAACTCCTAGATAATATTATGGTTAATTATTCTCAATGGCACACTGAAAGATCTGGTAGTAAAATAGTTCATGCAATTGAAGAGATTAATGTTTTGAGTGGAAAGATGGAGGAACTTATGAAATTGTTTGCTACTCCTACTGCACCTAATGATATGCCTTTGTCTACTTTGATTGGTAATAATAATGAATCTATGGATGTGAATTTTGTTGGTAGGAACAATTTTGGTAACAACGCATATAGAGGTAATTTTAATCCTAGGCCGTTTCCTAGTAATTCCTCTAATAATTATGGAAATTCCTACAACAATTCTTATGGAAATTATAATAAGATTCCCTCTTATTTTGAGTCTAATATTAAATAATTTATTAGTTCGCAAAAGAGTTTCAATGCTTTGATTGAAGAAAAATTGCTTAAGATTGATGAGTTGGCTAGGAACGTGGATAGAATTTCTCTTGATGTTGATTCTTTGAACTTATATCTATTCCACCTAAGCATGATATCAATGAGTCTCTCAAAGCCATGATAATTTCCATTGATGAGTGCAAAGAAACAACCGCTAGGATGCGTGCTAAGAAAGATTGCTTTATAAAACCGTGTTCTTCTAGTTTTCAAGATAATAAGGATGAAGATCTAAAAGTGATTGATGTGTCCCCTATTAAATCTTTGTTTTTCAATATGAATATTAATAATTATGGGACTGTAGATGAGGCAACTTTAGTTAGAAGGCATCCCAATGATTCGGAGTTTTTAGATCTTAATGCAAAAATTGTTAAAAGTGGGATTGAAGAGGTTAAAACTTTAAATAGCAATGAAACCACACTATCTTGGATTTCAAGGAATTTAATTATGATAATTGCTCTTTGATAGATTGTATTTCCTTGTTGCAATCCGTGCTAAATTCTCATGCTTATAGTCAAAATAAAGCTTTTACTAAACATATCATTGATGCTTTGATGCAATCTTATGAAGAAAAACTTGAGTTGGAAGTTTCTAGCCCTAGAAAACTTTATGATGAGTGGGAACCTACTATTAAAATAAAAATTAAAGATCATGAATGCTATGCTTTGTGTGATGTGGGTGCTAGTGTCTCCACGATCCCAAAAACTTCGTATGATTTGCTAGGTTTCCGTGAATTTGATGATTGTTCTTTAAACTTGCACCTTGCGGATTCCACTATTAAGAAACCTATGGGAAATATTAATGATGTTCTTATTGTTTCAAATAGGAATTATGTGCCTGTAGATTTCATTGTTCTTGATATAGATTGCAATCCTTCATGTCCTATTGTTCTTGGTAGACCTTTCCTTAGAATGATTGGTGCAATTATTGATATGAAGGAAGGGAATATTAGATTCCAATTTCCATTAAGGAAAGGCATGGAACACTTCCCTAGAAAGAAAATTAAATTGCCATATGAATATATTATGAGAACCACTTATGGATTGCCTACCAAAGATGGCAATACCTAGATCTATCTTCGCTTTTATGCCTAGCTAGGGGCGTTAAACGATAGCGCTTGTTGGGAGCCAACCCAATTTTATTTTTATTCCTTGATTTTTGCTCCTGTTTAGAAATAAATAATTTATCTAGCCTCTGTTTTGGTTGTGCTTTTTGTGTTTAATTAGTGTTTGTGCCAAGTAGAACCGTTGGGAAGACTTGGGGAAAGTCTTGTTGTTCTTGCTGTAAAAAACAGAAACTTTAGCGCTCACGAGAATGGATTCCATTTTTATTTGGAGAGTGATATTTAGTTAATTATTGTTGAATATGACTAATAGATAAATGCCTCACGTCCAAAAATTTATTTTAGAATTTTCAAGGTTCCAAAAGTTTGCATTAGTTACAGATTACTATAGACTGTTCTGTTTTTGACAGATTCTGTTTTTCGTGTGTTGTTTGCTTATTTTGATGAATCTATGGCTAGTAAAAGAGTTTATAAACCATAGATAAGTTGTAATACAGTAGTTTTAACACCAATATAAATAAAGAATGAGTTCATTACAGTACCTTGAATTGGTGTTTTGTTTTCTTTCGCTAACGGAGCTCACGAGATTCTTCTGTTAAGTTTTGTGTTGTGAAGTTTTCAAGTTTTGGGTAAGGATTCGATGGATTATGGAACAAGGAGTGGCAAGATCCTAATATTGGGGATGCCCATGGCACTCCAAGGTAAAATTCAAGGACACCAAAAAGCCTAAGCTTGGGGATGCCCCGGAAGGCATCCCCTCTTTTGTATTCATTCATCGGTAACTTTATTTGGAGCTATATTTTTATTCGCCACATGATATGTGTTTTGCTTGGAGCATCTTGTATGATTTGAGTCTTTGATTTTTAGTTTACCAGAATCATCCTTTCTGTACACACCTTTTGAGAGAGACACACATGAATTAGAATTTATTAGAATACTCTATGTGCTTCACTTATATCTTTTGAGCTATATAGTTTTTGCTCTAGTGCTTCACTTATATCTTTTAGAGCATGGTGGTTGTTTTATTTTATAGAAATAATTGATCTCCTGTGTTTCACTTATATAATTTTGAGAATCCTTTAAAACAACATGGCAATTTCCTTTTAAGCATTATAAAAACTTTCATATAAGTGCATTGAATACTAAGAGAAGATTGATACTTGATGATTGCTTTGAGGTATGGAGGTGGTGATAGTAGAGTCATGCTAGTTGAGTAATTGTGAATTTGAGAAATACTTGTGTTGAAGTTTGTGATTCTCGTAGCATGCACGTATGGTGAACCATTATGTGATGAAGTCGGAGCATGATTTATTTATTGATTGCCTTCCTTACGAGTGGCGGTCGGGGACGAGCGATGGTCTTTTCCTACCAATCTATCTTCCTAGGAGCATGCGCGTAGTACTTTATTTCAATAACTAATAAATTTTTGCAATAAGTATGTGAGTTCTTTATGACTAATGTTGAGTCCATGGATTATACGCACCCTCACCCTTCCACATTTGCTAGCCTCTCTAGTACCGCGCAACTTTCACCGGTACCATAAACCCACCATATACCTTCCTCAAAAGAGCCACCATACCTACCTATTATGGCATTTCCATAGCCATTCCGAAATATATTGGCATGCAACTTTCCACCGTTCTGATGTTATGACACGCTTCATCATTGTCATATTGCTTTGCACGATCATGTAGTTGAAATCGTATTTGTGGCAAAGCCACCGTTCATAATTCTTTCATACATGTCACTCTTGATTCATTGCATATCCCTGTACACCGCCGGAGGCATTCACATATAGTCATATTTTGTTCTAAGTATTGAGTTGTAATTCTTGAGTTGTAAGTAAAAAGAAGTGTGATGATCATCATTATTAGAGCATTGTCCCAGTGAGGAAAGGATGATGGAGACTATGATTCCTCCACAAGTCGGGATGAGACTCCGGACGAAAAAAAAGAGGCCAAAAAAAGAAAGAAGGCCCAAATAAAAAATAAAAAATGAGAGAAAAAGAGAGAAGGGACAATGTTACTATCCTTTTTCCACACTTGTGCTTCAAAGTAGCACCATGATCTTCATGATAGAGAGTCTCCTATGTTGTCACTTTCATAAACTAGTGGGAATTTTACATTATATAACTTGGCTTGTATATTCCAATCATGGGCTTCCTCAAATTGCCCTAGGTCTTCGTGAGCAAGAAAGTTGGATGCACACCCACTTAGTTTCTTTTGTTGAGCTTTCATACACTTATAGCTCTAGTGCATCCGTTGCATGGCAATCCCTACTCACTCACATTGATATCTATTAATGGGCATCTCCATAGCCCGTTGATACGCCTAGTTGATGTGAGACTATCTTCTCCTTTTTTGTCTTCTCCAAAACCACCATTCTATTCCACCATAGTGATATATCCATGGCTCACGCTTATATATTGCGTGAAGATTGAAGAAGTTTGAGAACTTAAAAAGTATGAAACAATTGCTTGGCTTGTCATCGGGGTTGTGCATGATTTAATATTTTGTGTGATGAAGATAGAGCATAGCCAGACTATATGATTTTGTAGGGATAACTTTCTTTAGCCATGTTATTTTGAGAAGACATGATTGCCTAGTTAGTATGCTTGAAGTATTATTATTTCTATGTCAATATTAACATTTTATCTTGAATCTTTTGGATCTGAACATTCATGCCACAATAAAGAAAAATTACATTGAGAAATATGTTAGGAAGCATTCCACATCAAAAATTCTTTTTTTATCATTTACCTACTCAAGGACGAGCAGGAATTAAGCTTGGGGATGCTTGATACGTCTCTAACGTATCTATAATTTTTGATTGCTCCATGATATTATATTATCTATTTTGGATGTTAATGGGCTTATTTTTACACTTTTATAATATCTGCGGACTAACCTATTAACCGGAGTCCTAGCCCAAATTGATATTTTTGCCTATTTTATAGTTTCGCCGAAAAGGAATATCAAACGGAGTCCAAACGGAATGAAACCTCCGGGAGCGTTATTTTTGGATCAAACGTGATCCAGGAGACTTGGAGTGGGCGTCAAGAAACAATCGAGGATTGGGTTTGAGTGTATCCATGACAGATGTGAGATTATTAATTAATGGTTTACTTAAGGTGGCTACTTAAACACACATCTGGGTGGATTGGTTGCAGGCACCTGGGTATATACCAGTGCTGTCCTTTTTGGTTCGCCACCCAGGCTCACAGGGATCATAAGATTATTCATGCTAGAAACTTCCGTGTCCGGCCACAAGCCATTATGGGCTCTGGCATAGTTGATTAATTTGTGGGGATCCTTTCCATGATGGGCTAGCAGATGTAGGGGATTGTAGGTGTACCGGCCTGTCTATCGGTTAAGGGGACCTCTTCGGAAAGACTGTGTCTCAGTCATCCGTTTCTCAAACACCATGCAGTGCAAGAAATACAACGGAGGAGATCGAGTCTGATACATCTCCAACGTATCTATAATTTTTCGATTGCTCCGTGTTATTATATTATCTGTTTTGGATGTTAATGGGCTTATTTTTACACTTTTATTATATTTTTGTCACTAACCTATTAACCGGAGGCCCAGCCCAAATTGCTGTTTTTTTGCCTATCTTAGAGTTTCGCCGAAAAGGAATATCAAACAGAGTCCAAACGGAATGAAACCTTCGGGAGCGTTATTTTTGGAACAAAGGTGATCCAGGAGACTTGGAGTGGGCGTCAAGAAACAATCGAGGAGGCCACGAGGCAGGGGGCGCGCCCTCCACCCTCGTGGGCCCCTCGTTGCTCCACCGACGTACTTCTTCCTCCTATATATATATACCCCGCAAACATCTAGGAGCACCATGAAACCCTATTTCCACCGCCGCAACCTTCTGTACCCAAGAGATCCCATCTTGGGGCCTTTTCCGGAGCTCCGCCGGAGGGGGCATTGATCACGGAGGGCCTCTACATCAACTCCATCGCCCCTCCGATGATGTGTGAGTAGTCTACTTCAGACCTTCGGGTCCATAGCTAGTAGCTAGATGGCTTCTTCTCTCTCTTTGGATCTCAATACAAAGTTCTCCTCGATTCTCTTGGAGATCTATTCGATGTAATCTTATTTTGCGGTGTGTTTGTCGAGATCCGATGAATTGTGGGTTTATGATCAAGTTTATCTATGAACAATATTTGAATCTCCTCCGAATTCTTTTATGTATGATTGGTTTATCTTTGCTAGTCTCTTCGAATTATCAGTTTGGTTTGGCCTACTAGATTGATCTTTCTTGCAATGGGAGAAGTGCTTAGCTTTGGGTTCAATTTTGCGATGCTCGATCCCAGTGACAGACAGGGAAACGACACGTATTCTACTGTTGCCATCGAGGATAACAAGATGGGGTTCACATCATATTGCATGAGTTCATCGCTCTACATCATGTCATCTTGCTTAAGGCGTTACTCTATTCTTATGAACTTAATACTCTAGATGCATGCTGGATAGCGGTCGATGTGTGGAGTAATAGTAGTAGATGCAGAATCGTTTCGGTGTACTTTTCATGGACGTGATGCCTATATACATGATCATACCTAGATATTCTCATAATTATTCTCTTTTCTATCAATTTCTCGACAGTAATTTGTTCACCCACTGTAATACTTATGCTATCTTGATAGAAGCCACTAGTGAAACCTATGGCCGCCGGGTCTATTCTCCATCATATAAGTTTCCATCTACTTTATTTTCCAATCTTTACTTTCAATCTATATGATAAAAATACCAAAAATATTTATCTTATTATTATTATCTCTATCAGATCTCACTCTTACAAGTGGTCGTGAAGGGATTGACAACCCCTTTATCGCGTTGGTTGCGAGGTTCTTATTTGTGTGTGTAGGTACGAGGTGACTCACGCGTGGTCTCCTACTGGATTGATACCTTGGTTCTCAAAAACTGAGGGAAATACTTACGCTGATTTACTGCATCACCCTTTCCTCTTCAAGGGAAAACCAATGCAGTGCTCAAGAGGTAGTAGAGTCTTGTGGGGAAAAGTGCGCAAACCTCTATAGAGTGTACAAACTAATCATGATTAGCCGTGTCCCCGGTTCTGGACATCTTGAGTATCTAGTTCCTGAATTATCATGTGGATCTCATCACTCTAAATTAATTTGTTGGGATGTTAATTACTTTTAGTTGGGATTGAGATGGGGTTTTACCATTCTCAATGTTTTTCAACTACCATGATAGTTAAATAAAATATATTCCTTTGGTGTAGGAAAAAATTGGCTTTTCGCAAAAACATTAAACCATAGAGCCTCCACCAGCCATATATGCATGTAGTGATAGCATTTACTTGTTCATTGCTCTACTATGTTATTTTGCCATCATATTCCATGTGCTGACCCATTTTCGGGCTGCAACATATCATGTTGCAGACTTTTTAGACAAAGAGTAAGGTGCGCTAGGTCGTTTGTCGCGCACTCAACTATGTTGTTGGATTTGATGGACTCACTTTATCTTCCAAGCCTTCCGCTGTTATCTTACCTAGATGGCCTTAAGTCATACTTATTGTAATAAGTTCTCTTTCGAGACATTCGATGTAATAAGTGAGTGATTGCTACTCTGTTATAAATCCTTCAAGTATTGTGTGTGTCAGCATTACTGCTGCAGGGATGACACTTATGCACAGAGATTTGACCGTTTGAGGTCGGATCACTACACTTTCTCTTCTTGGATCATATGCACTTATGATTGGAACTCTAGCAAGCATCTGCAACTACTAAAGATCATTAAGGTAAAACCCAACCATAGCATTAGAGTATGGACTCCTCTTTATTCCCATACGCCATGTCCCGCTTATCCATGTTTGTGTTTCAGTCACTCACGCAACGTAGACAATAAGAAAATCATGGACATATTGCAACACCCTACAACGGGAATCCCTCATGCTTGTGCGACCCGGAGGGAACCATAGGACAGCACCAAAGTAAAACATACAACTCATACCAATCTAGATCATCAATTAACTCAAAGACAAAGGATGTCTACTCAAAACATCATAGGATGGCAACACATCATTGGATCATAATATGTGGCATAAAGCACCATCTTCAAGTAGGGATTACAGCGGGGTGCGGGCGAGTGGACCGCGTAAAAGAGATGAGGATGGTGATGATGATGGTGATGTTGATGAAGACGATCACCGCAGCGATGATTCCCCTCCCGAAGGCACTCCGGTGCCTTCGAGAGAAAGAGAGGAGGAGAGGTTCTCCCCCTTGTGCTTCCTCCTCCATGGCCTCCCCCTAGATGGGGAGAGGTTCTCTCTCTCTTTGTTCCTTGGCCTTCATGGTGATGTTGTCCCCTCCAGGATCCTCCTCCATGCCATCCGGTGATGATGGGCCCCTCCGGCAGGGTGCCAGAGAGGGCCTAAATTGATTTCTCATGTCTACAGAGGCTTGCGGCGGTGGAACTTCCGATCTAGGTTAATTTCTAGAGTTTTCTGTATATATAAGAGGTTTCGGCGTCGAGAACAAGTCAGGGGGGTCTCCGGGTTGTCCACGAGGTAGGTGGCATGCCCCGGGGGGCGCCTCCCACCCTCGTGGGCAGCCCAGGACACTTCTATCCCAACTCTTTTACTCCATGGCCTTCTTCTAGTCCAAAAATAATCTCCGTCAAGTTTCAGGTCAATTGGACTCCGTTTGTTTTTCCTTTTCTGCGATACTCTAAAACAAGGAAAAACGGAAGCTGGCACTGGGCTCTAGGTTAATATGTTAGTCCCAAAAATCATATAAAATAGCATATAAATCCATATAAAACATCCAAGGTTGATAATATAATAGCATGAATACTTTATAAATTATAAATACGTTGGAGACGTATCAGCATCCCCAAGCTTAATTCCTGCTCGTCCTAGAGTACGTAAATGATACAAGAAATAATTTATGAAGTGTGAATGCTAGCAAGTGCTTCAGTTTGATCAATGATAGTTTCAATCACTTTTTATAGCATCATTATATATCATAACAGCAGCTCATCTTCATAAAACTTTTCATGATCAAGTAACAAGCTATTCACATGTTAAAGTATAGATCATAAACTTTCTTGAAACTAACAAACTATATTCTCAGTCATCAAACAATTGCAATTCATCTTATTTTCAGGAAGTGTCTATGTCATACCTTTGATTTAGCAAACTCCACATACTCAACTATCATTTAATCTTTCATAATTTCTAACACTCATGTGATATTTATGGGTTCAAAGTTTTAATCAGACACAGAGAAAGATAGGGGCTTATAGATTCGCGTCCCAACCTTTTACCTCAAGGGTAATGTCAACAATAATAGTTCATGATAACTTACATCCAATTGGATATATATATATATATATCAGGATCTTTCCAACACAATGTGCTTGCCAAAGGATAAAATGTAAAAAGGAAAGGTGAAGATCAGCATGACTCTTGCATAAGGTAGAAGATAGAAGTAAAAGATATGCCCTTGGCAGAGGGAGGAAGAGGTTGTCATGCTCTTTTATGGTTGGATGCACAAAATCATAATGCAAAAGAACGTCACTTTATATTGCCACTTGTGATATGGACCTTTATTATGCAGTCCGTCGCTTTTATTTCTTCCACATCACAAGATCGTATAAAGCTTATTTTCTCCACATTAACAGATCATATATATTTAGAGGGCAATTTTTATTGCATGCACCGATAACTACTTACTTGAAGGATCTTACTCAATCCATAGGTAGGTATAGTGGACTCTGATGGTAAAACTGGTTTAAGGAATGTTTGGAAGCACAAGTAGTATCTCTACGTGGTGCAAAGAATTTGGCTAGCATGAGGGGGAAAAGCAAGCTCAACATGTTGGATGATCCAAGACAATATACTTTATTTCGGATATAAGAAAACATAACCCATTATGTTGTCTTCCTTGTCCGACATCAACCTTTTAGCATGTCATATTTTAATGAGTTCTCACAATTACAAAAGATGTCCAAGATAGTATATTTATATGTGAAATCTCTCTTCCTTCAATATTCTTTCATGAATTGTTCAAGTGACCAATTCAATGTTTGCTAAATTTCAATAAGTTTACTACCTATACTTATTCTGTGTGAAGTCATTACTCCCCATGGTATAAGCATATGAAAGATATATAAATTCAGATTTATGGTATTCAATTCATTCAACCATTTACTCATAGAATATATACGAAGCACGTGAGTAAATGACAAACTACTCCAAAAATATATAAGTGAAGGACACTGAGTAGTCAAATAATTAACTACCATGGGAAGATTCTTTTTCATTTAAGATTTCAGATCCAATGATTTTATTCAAACAACAAGCAAAACACATATCATCTGACGAATAAAAATATAGCTCCGAGTAAGGTATACCAACAGTCTTTTGAAGACGAAAGAGGGGATGCCTTCTGGGGCATCCCCAAGCTTAGGTACTTGAGTCTTCCTTGAATATTACCTTGGGGTGCCTTGGGCATCCCCAAGCTTAGGGTCTTTCCACTCCTTATTCTCCTCATATCGATATCTCACCAAAAGCTTGAAAACTTCAATCACACAAAACTTAACGGAACTTCGTGAGATAGGTTAGTATGATAAGGAGTAGACCATTCACTTTGGTACTGTCAAAGACAAGGATCATAATTTTTCTCACATAATGCCAGCTGTACCATATCATTTCTACAATTTATATTGAGGACTATAAGCCATAGAAACTAGAAAGCAAGCAAACTATGCAATGAAAACTGAATCTGTCAGAAACAGAACAGTCTATAATGATCTGAACACCAACCATACTTCTGCTACTCCAAAGATTCTGAAATAAATTGTTGGACGTGAGGAATTTGTCTATTAAATCTTCTGAAAAAAATACTCAACTCAATCGCACTCCGCTGTAAAAAAAATGGCAGCTAATCTCGTGAGGGCAAAGTTTCTGTTTTTTACAGCAAGATCACATTAACTTTCACCCAAATCTTCCCAAAGGTCTTACTTGGCACTTTATTGAAACAAAATCTATAACACATGATTAATACAGTAGCTTAATAATGAGAACACACAAAAACAGTAAGGGTAAGTATTGGGTTGTCTCCCAACAAGTGCTTTTCTTTAATGCCTTTTAGCTAGGCATGATGATTTCAATGATGCTCACATGAAAGATAAGAATTGAAACATAAAGAAAGCATCATCAAGAATATGACTAGCCTATTTAAATCTAACCCACTTCCTATGCCTAGGGATTTTGTGAGCACATAATTTATAGGAACAAGAATCAACTAGCATAGGAAGGAAAAACAAGTATAATTTCAAAACTTTAAGCATATATAGGTGAAACTTGATAATATTGCAACTCCTACAAAATGTATTCCTCCCTCATAATAATTTTCAGTAGCATCATGAATGAATCCAACAATATAACCATCACATGAAGCATTCTTTTCATGATCTACAAGCATATAAATTTTTCTACTCTCCACATAAGAAAAATTCTTCTCATTCGTAATAGCGGGATCACTAGTTCCTAAAGTTGACACTCTTCCAAACCCGCTTTAGATGATAGTATTATTCATACTCCAAAAGATATAAGTTAATTTCATGGAGAATTATACAATTAATATAGGATAACCAATATCCAAGCTCAAAATGTATAAGTGAAGCACACGAAGCATTCTATAAAATCATACTCAAAAGATTTAAGTGAAGCTCAAAGAGCAATTCTATAAGATCATTATCGGTGTCAAAACCAGCGGATCTCGGGTAGGGGGTCCCGAACTGTGCGTCTAGGTGGATGGTAACAGGAGACAGGGGACACGATGTTTTTACCCAGGTTCGGGCCCTCTCGATGGAAGTAAAACCCTACTCCTGCTTGATTGATCTTGATGATATGAGTATTACAAGAGTTGATCTACCACAAGATCGAAGAGGCTAAACCCTAGAAGCTAGCCTATGGTATGATTGTTGTTGTTGGTCCTACGGACTAAACCCTCCGGTTTATATAGACACCGGAGGGGGCTAGGGTTACACAGAGTCGGTTACAAGGAAGGAGATCTACATATCCGTACTGCCAAGCTTGCCTTCCACTCCAAGGAGAGTCCCATCCGGACACGGGACGAAGTCTTCAATCTTGTATCTTCATAGTCCAACAGTCCAGCCAAAGGATATAGTTCGGCTGTCCGGATACCCCCTAATCCAGGACTCCCTCAGTAGCCCTTGAACCATGCTACAATGACGATTAGTCCGGCGCGCAGATTGTCTTCGGCATTGCAAGGCGGGTTCCTCCTCCGAATACTTCATAGAAGATTTTGAACACGAGGATCGTGTCCGGCTCTGCAAAACAAGTTCCACATACAACCGTAGAGAGAATAATATTTTCACAAATCTAAAATGCTGAGCATTCCGCAGTGTGACATCACAGCACAGCCAGGTCACCATTCGAATCATTTTTCACAACCAACCTCAGCGTGTTACGCGAGGCGGTTTCCTTGGCACGTCTTGTCGAAGCAGAGACCGTGTCCCCTTATTACGGGATTCCCATCAATACAGACATGGGTAACCCAACCGCGCCATCAATTACGTCGCTTGGGGGATAAGCGAGTTTTACCAGCCTGGTGGGGGCGCATAGTTTCGTCCGCCCTTATAAAGGGATAAGGGTTCACCTTTTTCTACCCATGCCTTCTTCCTCCTTGCTCATCCATTCTCGCGCAGTCGAGATCCAGCGCCCAAGTCCACATCCTTCTCCTCAACCCTCTGCAAACATGTCTGGAGCGGGAGGCAAGTGGATGGTCTCCTCCATTACGAAGGAAGACATCAAAAAGTTGCGTGGGGCCGGACACTTAGCCGCGGATATTGCGCATCGGCTGCCAGCCGCGGGGCAGATCGTCCCTACCCCGGAACCTTATGAAAGGGTGGTTTTCCTCACCCACTTCATTTGCGGACTGGGGTTTCCCCTCCATCCATTCGTCTGCGGCCTTATGTTCTATTATGGGCTGGACTTCCATGATCTAGCTCCGAATTTCATCCTCAACATCTCGGCATTCATCGTCGTGCGCGAGGCCTTCCTCTGCATCCGGCCCCACTTCGGCCTATGGCTGAAGACCGTCAATGTCAAACCGAAGGTAGTAGGCGGCCAACAAGAGGAATGCGACGGAGTCATGGTGGGCAAAATGCCCAACGTTACATGGCTCGAGGGCTCCTACGTGGAGACCATAAAGGGATGGCAATTGGGGTGGTTCTACATCACCGAGCCGCGCGACACCAACTGGGTGGCAGCCCCTGAGTTTTGATCCGGAATCCCCACGCGGCTCACTTCCTGGAAGGAGAAGGGCCTGTCCTGGGGCTCATCGGTGGAGCTGGACGGACTCCAGAAGTGTATCCGGAACATGATAGGCAAGAAACTCAAGCTTGTCAACATAGTCCAGGTCATACTCTTCTGCCGGATCCTCCCGTGTCAACGACGGGCTTTCAACTTATGGGAGTTCGACCCGGCCCAGCATTAGACTCTACGCGAGCTCTTCGACACGACGCATAAGGACATCTGGAAGGTGTTGTTCAAGGGCGCCGAGGTCCCCCCGCCCCTTACTGAGGACCGCAGGCTAAGCGCGACGCGCCCTGCGAATCCGGTAAGTTCTGTGCACCTCGTAGGGTATTTATTTTCCATAGTTTAACCATGTGCGGGGTCTGAGCACCCATGCCTTTGACAGGACTGGGTGGAGACATCAGAGCAGATTGACTGTCCGGCACCTCTGCTCGAAGACCCTGCAGACGCTCTCCTGACAGAGATGCGTACTCCGGCTCCTTATGAGGTGCCGGAGAAGAAGATCAAGAAGAAGGCCACGGGAACCCGAAAGAGTTCCCGGCGCCAGGTGGTATCGGACTCATCGTCTGATAACTCCGAGACGCACTCCTCCCATGAAAACGAGGAGGAGGAAGATGACAGTTCTCCCCCTCCAGCCGGGGGAGACAAGAAAAGGAAGGCCGCCCCAACCGGGGAGGCCGGAGGGTCCAAGAAGGGAAGGACTCTCCTTCCGAACTGTTCCACCACCGCCGCCAACAGCAAAGACGATTGGTTACTCAGGGCCAAGCCCCTGGCGAAGTAGTAAGTATTCGGATACCAGGGTAACTCATAGCATACTTTTATTGCACTGCTTCTCCTAACGTCGAATATGACCATGCAGTCCGCCCCGAGCCCACATCGACGTATCCTCGTCGGACGGTTCCTTGGACTCGTCGGATATGAATAGCGAGTCACTTCCAACTGCCTCCTCTCCTCGCCCTACGGACAATTTCGAGGTATTGTCTCAAGGGGCACCAAACCGAGGGGAGGTAGTCCTGGAGGCGCCTCCAGGCGACCTTCCGGACTCCAGGCGCAAAGGGAGCAAGACTCCCAAGGGCTCCAAGTTCGGACCTCAGCCGAACACCGCGCCGGAACCTCCAGTGGTTCCGGACTCTGGCAGGCGGCCCCCTGCCAAGAGGGGCAAGCCGCCCGTGCCGGTGACCTTTGTCTATCCAGAGGCACCGGACAACCTGCTGGGAGCGCTTCGCGGCGCTTCCATCGACGAAGAGCACCGCACTATTATGAGTGCGGTGATCAAGAAGGTTCAGTCCGCTAAGAGCGGACTGACTGAAGCCTGTGCCAGCCTTCTAACAGGCTTTGAGGTAAGTATTTAAAATATAGGAAAATATTACCGCATAGACAGTAGCCCCTGATGCTCTGTTTGGTGTTCACAAAGAAAAGCCAAATAGAGGATCAAATAATATCTGCAGGAGTCTAATACAAGTATGTCTATATGCGTATGCAGGCTTCGCTGCTGACCTCTGCCGCACTGAATATGGAGGTCGCCGCACTGAAGCAGACCCTTGAGCGGTCCGAGAAAGAACTCGGCCTTGCCAAGAGGCAGCACGAGGAGAACAAAGGTAAGTAATACCTTGTCTATATATATAAAGATGTGGTTGCAAAATGATAGGATCATCATGGATGTCCCAGGGGCCACGACCGAAGTGGCCACCCTGAAGCGAGCGCTGTCGGAAGCCGAAAACAAAGTGGCCGAGGAGCGCACTGAGAAGGAGAAACAAGAGGCATGGGTGGGCGAGGTGCAGCAAGAGCTCCAGGCTCTCGTGAAGAAGCACGAGACTTTGGAGCTTGACTCGAAGACGCGAGAGTCCGAGCTTGCCACGGCCCTTGAGAGCACAAAGCATGCCAAGGATGAAGCCCAAAAGGCCCTCCAGGAAATTGTGGCGATGAGGAAGATAGCAGTGGGTAAGGCATTCATTATGCAAAGCAAGCATGTGAAAGTAAATTACTTGTTACTTACCCGAGTACGGAGCTCTCCAGGAGCATTCGCAGATTTGCCCCGCAGCGTGTCGGATGCCGCAAAGTACTACCAGGCCGAGGAGGGAAGCTCGACGGAGAAGTTGTTCTGGTCTCAGTATACTGGGACCGAACACCCGATGCCTGTGAGCGACCAACTGAAGCAACTGGTCGAGCTGCACAAGGCGGCCGAACAGGCCATGAGGGGCCTTATAGTCCGGATGTGGTCTGGCGACTCCCTTCCCAACAGCTACTTCGGCCTGGTGAGGCGGCTTGTGGATGCCTGCCCATGGCTGGAGGTCATAAAGCGATCCGTCTGCATCGAAGGTGCATGCCGGGCTTTTGCCCGTGTGAAGGTGCACTGGGCCAAGATGGACGCTGAGAAGCTGGTGAAGGAGGAGCCGCCGCAGGGCAAGGAGCATCGCCACCCTGAAATGTATTATGAGGGTGTCCTGAAGGGTGCCCGTCTTGTGGTGGACGAGTGTGCGAAGGATGTAATTTTTGAATGAACTTGCTCGTGTGATCCTGTATTATGAAAACTTGTTCATGTGCGCTATGCAACGCTTGTTTGATTTTAAAATATTACCTTCCATGTGGCTATTTATCAAATCTGAGAGATGGCCAGTCGTCGGCTTCTGCCCCCATGCCACGAGTGCTGGGGTGTTCGGGATAAATCTGAGCACTCTTTTTCCCATTGTTGGGTCCTTCGAGGGAGGTGCTCAGCACAATGAACAAGGCAATCGGACTGTAATGCTTTATCACTCTCACTTAGCCATAGAAGTGTACAATTTTAAATTTTGGCGAGGCCCCTGGTATCGGAAGGCCGAATTCGGGGCGCTATACACGCCTAAGCCGGACAAAGCTGACTCCTCGCCCTAAGCGGCATAAGTCTTTAGGGACTCGAGACCTCTCGAACAGCGACCAGCTCTCGCCTTATCCTGACAGTAGTTCTCCCAGTTCTACCTTGGCCGATATAGCGGAACGTAAGGTACCAAAACATGGGAGCCGGGCAATCCCAACTATTGACCCAAGACATGATTCGGAGCTGATGCATATAATGCTATAAGTTCGGGGTGCCGCACTGTCGAAAGTGTTCGGACTTCTCACGCCGTATTATGGGGTACGCTTAAGCCCCTGGCGTATTGGCCGTACCAGAGTGTACGGGTGCTGAATGTCATGAATGAACATATATATATAAAAGAATAGAGAATGCGGTAATAGTCTAGTGCTATGCGTTGTTTATTCAAAAAGGTGCGTCGAAGCAGAATGATACAAGTAGTGCGATAAGCAAAAAGTAGTACTATTTGACATGTCCCCTCCAAGGGCAAGCTGAGGAATGGTATTTAAAGGAGGTATTTCACTCGTTGTCAGAGACCACCTGGGAGTTCCATGGTGCGACGTAGCTTTCTGCCTCCTTGGTTGTTGTATCGTGTGTCCGGCAATCGTACTGCCGGACGGGGTTTCTAGAGAGTAAAGTCCTGAAAGAGAGAGAAAATAACAAAGCAGGAAGCCCCTAGTGCGGTTGAGCCGCATTTTGGGGTGTGCCGTAGTCGTGCCCCCCCCACCTATGCCCATGGTATTTTCAATGCGTAATTATGTACGCGTGGCACGGATTTCACAGTTTGGCTGGGACTGGGGTGGGGGCCGCATTGCTACGCGAGATCGGAATGTGCCAGGCGGTCTTGTTGCAGATTACTCCGGGCGCGCTTGACGGTGTCCGGGTGTTTAATCACCGAACTAGTGGATTGCCTGAAGAGGCTGCTTTGTGCTTCTGCTGCGAGGGCCGCAGTGTGCTCCTCCATGCGGAGAGAGCGCTCTGTGTTTCCATTGACTGTGATGACCCCCCGAGGTCCTGGCATCTTGAGCTTGAGGTATGCATAATGCGGTTCGCCCGAGCAGTGCATGATAGCCACTGCGGAACGGGACTAAATCGAAGATTAACTCCTCAGTTCGGAAGTTATCCGGGGATCCGAAGACCACTTCCAGTGTGACTGAGCCTGTGCAATGGGCCTCTACACCTGGTATGACGCCTTTGAAGATCGTTTTTGTGGGTTTGATCCTTGAGGGGTCTATACCCATTTTGCGCACTGTGTCCTGATAAGGCAGGTTCAGGCTGCTGCCGCCGTCCATAAGGACTCGAGTGAGGTGAAATCCGTCGATGATTGGTTCTAGGACCAGTGTGGCGAATCCGCCATGACGGATACGAGTGGGATGGTCCCTGCGATCGAAGGTGATCGGACAGGAGGACCATGGGTTGAACTTTGGGGCGACTGGCTCCAACACATATACGTCCCTTAGCGCACGCTTCCGCTCCCTCTTGGGGATGTGGGTTGCGTATATCATGTTCCCCATCCGCACTTGTGGGGGGAACCTCTTCTGTCCTCCGGTGTTCGGTGGCCGGGGCTCCTCCTCGTCATCGTTATGTAACCCCTTATCTTTGTTTTCGGCATTTAACTTGCCGGGGCATTTAACTTGTGTTTGTTGCGACGTGACCTGCCATTGCTATCCTTGGTATCCGAAGTACCATGGTTCTTTGATATGTTATTGCTTCGAGCCAGCCAGCTGTCCTCTCCTGCACGAAAGCGGGTCATGAGTGTCGTGAGGGCTACCATAGATTTCGGCTTTTCCTGGCCAAGGTGCCGGGCGAGCCACTCGTCGCGGATGTTGTGCTTAAAAGCTGCTAGGGCCTCTGCATCCAGACAGTTGGCGATTTGATTTTTCTTTGTCAGGAACCGTGTATAGAATTGCCTGGCCGATTCCTCTGGCTGCTGAATTATGTGGCTCAAGTCATCGGCATCTGGTGGTCGCACATAAGTGCCCTGGAAGTTGTCGAGGAATGCGGCTTCCAGATCTTCCCAGCATCCAATGGATTCTGCTAGCAGGCTGTTGAGCCAATGCCGAGCTAGTCCTTTGAGTTTGAGTGGGAGGTATTTGATGGCGTGTAGATCGTCACCGCGGGCCATGTGGATGTGCAGGAGGAAGTCCTCGATCCATACCGCAGGATCTGTTGTACCGTCGTATGATTCGATATTTACGGGTTTGAAACCCTCTGGGATTTGGTGATCCATTACTTCGTCTGTGAAGTATAGGGGGTGTGCGGCGCCTCTGTACTGAGCTATATCGCGACGCAGCTCAAATGAGTTTTATCCGCTATGTTCGGCCCGGCCGGATTTATTTTTACTGTATCTGGCGTGACGATTATCGTGTCGCATAGTGGCGCGCCCTTGTGATCCGTAGATCGATCTTGCGTGTTTTTCTTTGGCCTCCAATATGTCTCGCAGGTCTAGCGTGTTTCCCCGTGCCTTGACATTTTTATTTGAGTGGCGTCGGGGTGCGGGCTGAGCTTTTGGCTGAAATGCCTCTCTATTGCGGCCACGAGGTGGCCGCTCAGCCGCGTCATACGCTGGAGATGTAGGTTTTAATGCTTCCTCCTCCAGTCGGGGTAGCAACTTGCGCTTTGGGTAACTCTTGGAGGGGCGTTCGAGTTCATATTCCTCGGCCGCAAGGACTTCAGTCCATCTGTCAGCTAGCAAATCTTGATCAGCTCGAAGCTACTATTGCTTTTTCTTAAGGCTATTTGCCATAGCTATAAGCCGGCGCTTGAAGCGCTCTTGCTCGACGGGATCCTCGGGCAAGAAAAATTCGTCATCGTCGAGGCTTGGCTCGTCTTCGGAGGGAGGCATGTAATTATCATCCTTCGCCTCTCCATCTGCCGCTCTCTCAGGAGGGCTGGCTTCTCCATCCTCCTGCTCTAAATCATGCTGGAGGGGATTGTTGTCATCTTCGGCACTGTCCGTAGTGCTATTATCTCCTGTGCCGGTATCACCGCTTTTGCCTTGGCGAGACTTAGAGCGGCGCCGCTGACGTCGGCGCTTGGGTTGCTTCTTGGAGGGGTCATCCTCCGCTGCCCGTCGCCATTGCCTTCTTTGGGTGTGTCCACCATATATATATCATATGATGAGGTGGCTGTCCAGTACCCTGTGGGCAGTGGTTCTTGTTCGTCTCCTGCATCGTCGTCCATACCGTCGATGTCTTCGGAGTCGAAGTCGAGCATGTCGGTCAAATTGTCGACAGTGGCTACTAAGTGGGTGGTGGGTGGGCGGCGAATTTCTTCGTCATCCGTGTTGGGGATATTACTACTGGGCGTATACCGGCCTATCTGGGCCGGGTTACTTCGGCAGTAGTTAAGTATGTTAAAGCCCAAGAAGACAGAGGAGGGCTCAAGGCCCATGGCTGGTTCAAGGCCTGTAGCCGTAAACCGGCGTTAGTAATTAATGTGTATTGTAAGTTAGGAATAAGTAGAGACCAAACCGGACACATCTATGAGCCGGTATTGGGACTCCGTAAGCCGACGGGAGTCACCCGTGTATATAAGGGGACGACCCGGCGGCGGTTCAACGACAATAGACAACAACTCGAGACATAGGCGAAGCTTGTTTGCTCCCTAGTCATCGAAACCCCATAAATTCCATCACAACTAGACGTAGGCTTTTACCTTCATTGAAGCGGCCGAACTAGTATAAACTCTCTTGCGTCCCTGTGTCCGCTTTAACCCCTTCAAGCTAACCCGTCACGATGGCTCCACGACTAAGTCCTTTCTCTAGGACATCTGCCGTGACAAAACCACGACAGTTGGCGACCACCGTGGGGTAATCGCACGATGGTTTCCGGTTCTTGGAGGCCCATTTTGAAGGACTCGAGGGCTACGCTGTAGGCCGGATGACTAAGAGTCGTCACGGCAAGCTCTACATCGACGACGTAGGCTGGGACCCCGAGGCCGGCTCAATTGAGTACGGGTACCGGGTCCCCTTTGGTAGCATTCACGTTTTCATTGGCAAGATCGGTGAACCGGGCCCTGAGCCGGAAATCTGCACCGACCTCGTCGAGACGGCTCAGTGTGCGCGATCCGCCTGGGATAAACCGGCCATGAATCGTGCCTTCGTGGGAGTAATCCATGGAGGAAGTTATGAGGATGGATCGGAATCTCGCGGCAATGCCGTCATTTGTTCCGATGACGAATCATCGACCGGAGAAACCGAATCTCTTTATCAGCTACAAGACGGCCGGATTGGGGGCCGTTCCGATGGCGACAGTATTCCGGACCCCTCTGATCTGCCCAACCGGGTTGGAATATTCATGACTGGCACACAAGCAGCACTTCATTCTTCGACCGCTGCGGCAACGACCTCCGGTTCAGCAGTGGCAACGGCTGCCGGGGCAGGAGGCCCTGTGCGCCCGCCGGCTCAGGTTCTATCAAAACTATTTGATGCATTGGCTGTGCTTATGGCGGAAGTTAATCCACCGGATCAGGACGTTCACAACGCGGAGATTGCAAAGGTAAAGGAACAAATCACCCAGGCCAAGGCGGATCTGGCGGCTGAGGACACCAGGATGGCCGCAGAGCGGGCCGCTTTAGACACACAGGCCTACATGCTTATGTTGGACCAGAGCGCGTCGCATGAAGTCATGAGGAGGAACCACTGATCCCGCTTACCTCCGGTTTTCGAGGCCAGAGACCTTTTCAAAACTCCAGGACCAGGAGCCGGCAATCTGCTGGAGGGAAACCGGGCGGAAGCCCCTGGGACCGGTGCACCGGTTCAGCCTCGTCAGATGGACCCGCCTCGTCAAAACACCATTATACCTCAGGATGCTTTAACACCTCCGGGTAACTACTCCAACCCAATGGACAATCTTGTTGCCGCGGCTGCATGACTGGAGGCCATTCCAATTGAAGGTGACTCGCTGTAGGCAGTAGAGACGCGATGGTTCAAGGAACTTCTGAGGACAGCTTTGGCCCAACAGGAAGCGTACTCGTACAGCCGCGACCGGATCCACTCGACCCCCCGTCCAAGCCGGAGCTATAGCATACATATGGATGAACCAGCAGTGTCGAGTAATGAACAACGTGGGGCACCCCGTGACAACAACCCGGCGGGTGGTGCTGATAACGCTCAGGGAATGGTGGACCGGGCCCGCGCGCGCAGGGAGGCCGAGTTAGCCACACAACATCAGGCTCGGTAGCTCACGCCGGTTCGTCCAACCACCTCGACTGAACTGGTGTTACTTCTAGTTCTTTGGGGGTGCCTTGCCTTATCCCTGCTTTACGCAACATGCGCCTGCCCAAGGATTTCAAAGGCCCGTGCAAGGTACCAAATTACACGGCGGATCAACCTCTAGAGACATGGGTGGAGAGCTATGAGATGGCCCAGGAGATGCTTGATGTGGATGACGCGGCGTGTGCGAAATACTTCACCATGATGCTTGAAGGAACGGCCCGTACATGGTTAAAAAGCTTGCCAGCTAATTCTATCAGTTCATGGGCCCAATTACGAGCCCGGTTTATCAGCAATTTCAAGGATACCTGTAAATAGCCTATGTCGATAGTGGACTTAGCTGCATGCGTACAGGAGGAAGGAGAATCAACGACTCATTGGGTGTGCCGGGTTTCACAAGTGTTGCACTCCTCAGACCGCATCAACGCTGACACCGCAGTATTAACCCTAGAAGGCAACTGCCGGTTTGGGCCCCTGAAGCTAAAGTTGGGACGGATGAAGCGTCATTGCACTGACATGGGGACACTCATGGCCGCTTTGGTGAAATATGATGATTCTGATAGTACCAAGGATCCCGAATCTGATGATGACAAGACAGGGAAAGGGAAGAAGAACAACAGCTCCAAAGGTCAGCAGCATCACTGGGCAGGCAATGGTGGTGGAGGCAAGCATAAAGCGGATGGTAACATGGACTTTGTGGCTAATACCAATGCACAGGACGATGGCCAGCGACGCAAGGGTAGACCGAAAAATCGTAATGGAGCACCCAACGCTAACCCAAACTGCCTAAACTATCTGCTAAGCCAGCCCTGTCCAAGACATGTGACGAAAGAGGTGCCAGCAAACCACCTTTGGAAGGATTGCTTTATTATGCAGGAGTTCAAGAATTCTAATAATTTCTGGTATGATCACAAATCTGGCAGTGGCTCAGGATCCGGGCCGAGTTACAGTGGAGGAAGTTCCGGTTCAGGATTCAATGGTAATCCGGGCGGACATAATGGTCAAAATAGTCAGAAGAACCAGGGTGGTTACAACCAACAGCAGCAACAGTCAGGTTACCAGAGCATCCCAAAGCAGTTGAGTAGTGGGCAGTACCATGTCTTCACCACTAGCTTGGACAAGCGAGACCGGAAGGTTCAGAGGCGGGCGGTCAACTCCGTTGAACCGGCCATACCCTGTTATCTACGTTGGTCTGAACAGCCAATCATATGGAGCAGAGAGGATCACCCACCCCAGGTCGATAATCCGGGTCAGTTGGCTCTGGTGGTGGCGCCTCAGGTGGGAGGTTATAAGTTCACCAAGGTGCTCATGGATGGTGGTAGGAGCATTAATATCTTGTACTATGAGACCTTCCGTCGTATGGGACTGACAGATAAAAATCTTAAACCGTCTAATACGGTGTTCCACGGTGTAGTACCTGGCAGATCAGCATATCCTGTTGGCAAGATAGCTCTGGAAGTGGCCTTTGGGGATGACCATGATTCCAGGTCGGAGACATTGACGTTTGAAGTGGTGAAAATCCAGAGTTCATATCACGCCCTATTTGGGCGACCGGCTTACGCCAAGTTTATGGCACGGCCCTGTTATGTGTATTTGCAGCTCAAGATGGCGGGTCACAGGGGGACAATAACGGTTCACGGAAGCCGCAAAATTGCTTTGGAATGCGAGGAAGGAGATGCGGCTTATGCAGAGTCGGTTTGTGCCACCGAGGAGTTGAAGTACTATAAAGACAATGTTGATCCGGCGGACATGACCCCGTTGAAGAAGCCAACTACGGAGCATGATCCGGCCCTGAAGTTCAAATCGGCAGCATAAACTAAGCTTGTTGACTTCGTACCTGGCGATTCGTCCAAGCAGTTCAGCATCAGTGCCAACTTGGATCCGAAATAGGAAAGCACGCTCATCGAGTTCATCCGTGAGAATCGGGACATTTTTGCATGGAAGCCCTCTGACATGCCAGGTGTACCGAGGCAACTCGCTGAGCACACACTTAATGTGGATCCTAAATATAAACCGGTGAAACAGTTCCTCCGCCGGTTTAACGAAGAAAGACGCAAGGCGATTGGAGAAGAGGTAGCCAGGCTCTTAGCAGCTGGCTTTATTGTTGAAGTTTTTCACCCTGAGTGGCTTGCCAATCCGGTCCTGGTCCTCAAGAAAAACGGCACCTGGCGCATGTGTGTGGATTACACAGATCTTAATAAGGCTTGTCCAGCAGATCCTTTTGCCCTCCCCCGTATTGATCAAATTATTGATGCTACGGCGGGTTGTGAGAATTTATGTTTTTTGGATGCGTATTCTGGCTATCATGAGATCAAAATGGCAGTTAAGGACCAGGAGAAGACAGCATTTATAACTCCTTTTGGAGCCTTCTGCTATGTGTCTATGCCCTTCGGGCTCAAGAGTGCCCAGGCAACTTACCAACGGTGTGTACAAAATTGTCTTCACAAGCAGATTGGCCGTAATGTACATGCTTATGTCGATGATATCGTGGTTAATTCCAGGGAGAAGGAGACTCTGATTGATGATTTGAAGGAAACCTTTGATAACCTGAGAACATACAAGATGATGCTTAATCCGGACAAGTGTGTCTTTGGTGTACCGGTGGGCAAGCTATTGGGTTTTCTGGTGTCCAACAGGGGAATTGAGGCTAATCCGGAGAAGATCACGGCTATCACCTCCTTGGCTAAACCGAAGTGTATCAACGATGTTCAACGCCCGGCAGGCCGAATTGCCGCGCTAAGCCGGTTTATCAGTCGCCTTGGTGAGAAGGCAATCCCTTTGTATCAGATGTTGAAAAAGACGGATCAGTTTTTCTGGAGTTCTGCTGCTGATGAAGCATTTGAGGACTTAAAGCGGCAATTGGCCAATCCGCCTGTGCTCGCCGCTCCCATTGACAAGGAGCCGTTATTGCTATATGTTGCTGCTAATGCTCGGGCGGTCAGCGTGGCTACTGTGGTGGAGCGAAAGGAGGCAGGTAAGGAGCATCCGGTTCAACGTCCGGTCTATTATATCAGTGAGGTGCTCATTGAGTCCAAGCAAAGGTATCCGCATTGGCAGAAGCTGGTGTATGGAGTTTTTATGGCAAGCCGAAAGCTTAAACAATATTTCCAAGGGCACCCAATTACGGTGGTCAGTTCTGCTCCTTTGGGAGATATCATCCAGAACCGGATTGCAAAGTTGGCCATAGAGCTGGGGCCGTACGGTTTGAAGTATGTGCCTCGGATAGCGGTTAAGTCTGAAGCACTTGTTGATTTCATCAATGATTAGACGGAAATGCAAGCACCTGAAGAAAAGCCGGATCACACGTATTGGACCATCCATTTTGACGGATCCAGGCAGTTGGAAGGCTCGGGGGCTGGAGTCGTATTAACTTCCCCACGAGGTGATAAGTTTTGTTATGTTCTCCGCTTAATGTTCCCTTGTACTAACAATGCAGCTGAGTATGAAGCCTTGCTCCATGGTCTCCGGATGGCTAAGGAGATGAATCTAAGTCGAGTTAAGTGCTTCGGTGACTCGGACCTTGTGGCTCAGCAATTGTCTGGCACTTGGGACTCCGAGGACCCACTCATGGCAGCGTATCGTCGGGAGGTGGATACTGTTGCAGGTTATTTCAAAGGCTATCAGGTGGACCACGTGGACTGGCGGAAAAATGAAGCGGCGGACGCTTTAAGCCGGCTGGGCTCTCAGCGCAAACCGGTCCCGCCCAATGTTTTTCTGGATGTGCTGCACAACCCGTCGATCAAGATCCCTGGTGAAGAGGATTTGGCTATTCCTGATCCGGAGGCTCAATTGGTGGCGGCTCTTTATGTTATTTCGGATTAGACGCTTGCTTACCTGGCGTACAAGAACCGGGGCGAGTTGCCAGAGGATGAGATTCTGGCCCGGCAGATAATCCGGCGATCCAAGTCCATGGCTATCATCAACGGCGAGTTGCATCATTGCAGTGTATCAGGAGCTTTTCAACGCTGCGTGTCTCTTGAAGAAGGCCGTGAAATTTTGCGTGAGATCCATGAAGGAGATTGTGGTCACCACGCCGGTTCAAAGTCTCTGGTGGCTAAAGCATTTCGCCATGGCTTCTATTGGTTAACTGCTCATGCTGATGCGGAGGATCTGGTCAGACGATGTGATGGTTGCCAAAGGTTTTCAAGACGTGCTCATGTACCAGCTCAAGAATTGAGAATGATTCCAATTACTTTGCCGTTTGCGACTTGGGGGTTGGATATGGTTGGGCCTTTCAAAAGGTCCAAAGATAAGAAGACCCACCTCCTGGTGGCGGTTGACAAGTTTACAAAGTGGGTGGAGGCAAAACCTGTTAGCAACTGTGATGCGGCTACGGCGGTTTAGTTCATTAAAAAAGTGATTTTCCGGTTTGGCTTTCCACACAGTATCATCACAGATAATGGTACCAATTTGTCCAAAGGTGCTATGAAGGAGTTCTGCGAACGGGAGCACATCCGGCTCGACATTTCATCAGTGGCACATCCACAGTCCAATGGTCAAGCAGAAAGAGCTAATCAAGAGATCTTGAGAGGCATCAAGCCCCGGCTCATGGTTCCTTTGCAGAGAACGCCGGGTTGTTGGGTAGAAGAATTACCATCTGTGTTATGGAGCATCAATACAACGCCCAACAGATCAACAGGATACACACCGTTCTTCATGGTTTATGGAGCGGAGGCGGTTCTCCCCAGTGATATCCGTCATGATTCACCTCGTGTAACGACTTATATTGAAGCGGACAACGAGACAGCACGGCAAGATGCTTTGGACCGGTTGGATGAAGAGCGTGACATCGCAGCCGCCCGATCGGCGATTTACCAGCAGGATCTTCGTCGTTATCACAGTCGCCGAGTCAGAACCAGAACCTTTCAGGAAGGAGATTTGGTGGTTTGGCTCATCCAAGATCAGACTGATATGCATAAGTTATCCCCACCTTGGGAGGGGCCTTTCGTGGTCAGCAAGAATCTGCACAATGGGTCATACTATCTGATCGATATTCGAGAACATAAGGACTCACGTACATCAGAGGAGGAGACCAACAGGCCATGGAACATAGCTCATCTTCGGCCTTATTATACATGAGCCATCGGTTCTACTTATGTACATATTACAACGATGTATATATTAACTATAATAAACAGGAACCACAGCTAAAGTGGGGTATCTGTTTCTTTTACATCATGTGTGGTTACACGGAGTTGTTCTAAAGCGGCTTCCGGTTTACCCCTTGAGTTCGGTTTGCTGAAAGCATCGTGTTATATCACTTGGAGGATTGGTCGTGTCCGAACCAATACCATGCCTCTTGATAGGCGAGAGCCACCAGATCACTTGGGGACTTGGTCATGTCTGAACCAGTCATGCCTCTTGATCGGCTTAAGGCCACAGAATCACTTGGGGGCTTGGTCGAACCCGAACCATGACCATGCCACTTGATCGGCATAAATGCCATGGTTTCATTTGGGGACCTGGCTGACTAGAACCATAGTTACACCTAACGGGAGCTTGGTCGTGTTCGGCCATGGTAACACCATCTGATCAGTTCACATAAACCTTTTTTTGCAACGTTTTTTCATTGCACTTGAGTTACACTTTTCTTTGAAGGGGTTTTTTTGCTGTTTATTGCTTTTTTTAAACCGACAAAGTTTTTAAACTAATCCATTGACGGAACACAGTTCACGTCAATCCGTAGAATATTTGCCTGGTTTGATCCTTGTTGTTAACATCCTCTTATGGAGTAACACGATGTTTATTATAACCCGGCACGGTTTACATGGTAAACCAGAGTCATATATATATAGGAGCTGTTATCTCCTCAATAGTGTGGGTTTGCAAAACTCCGCTTCAAGATTGGCCAAGCCAACTTCACGCTCAACGATGGCAGGTATTATGTATCTCAAAAATTTGATCATATACTTAAAATTTTGTTTTGATTTCATATATGCAGACATCATATTCCACCTGACGGTACAACCGCGGTGGCACTTGACGAATTTTTCATTTCAGAAAGTATTTTGGAAAGTTCATTACCACGGGAAGAACAAATTATGCACGAAGGCATATCAACATCAAAGGTATCAGCTAGCCTATTACAAGGCAACATGGTGCCCATAATAATATAATTGTTTTTCGCAAAGGAGAGGCAGTTTTAAAACCGGCTTCCGGTTCAAGCTTGGTCACCAGCCTGGCCTGATGGTTGTGGGTCATCCTGCGCCGCTTCAGCCTCCGTTTCTCTACCCAGTGGCTGGAAATCCACAGTTGTCCAATCGATTCCCATTAATGCTTGAAAAACTGCTTCATCATGGATCAGCAATGACGGGTCAATATCGGGAGCGTAAGTATGCTTACGGATTGGAGGGATCAGATTTTCTGATTCATGGATTGGTGCAGCTATTCGCTTGTTCTGACTGTCATATTGGGCTTGATAATGAGACAAGTCTGCTTCCTCAGCCAATTGACAAGCTAGCAGACATACCTCCCGGTTTATTGCTCGCAGATCCGCTTCACCAAATTCTAACCCGTCTTCCTTCAAGATGGGATAGCCCTGAGCCGCTTCAATAGGATCAAAATCCGGCACCCAGGCTTTTGCCCGGATTAAGGCATTGATTGCACCGGTTCGAGCAGCAGATTTCTTCAGCTCTTCAACCCGGGCAGGAAGCACCGACAGTTTCATCAGAGTATCTTGAATCAAAGTAGGCGCCGGTTTGTAATGAGATGCGGTACAGATGATCCGCTGGGCACCAGTATACAATTGTTCAACCAATGTATAGGCGGCTTTTAGTTTCTTCCGCACATCTGACCCCAAATGACCAATGCGTGTCCCTGAAATACCATAAAGGGTTAATAAACCGGCGACTCTATCAAAAGGAAGAGCCAATTCAGAAGGCAAATTGGCTTACCAAAGATAGCAGTAGTCATGGCATGCACGTGCCGCTTTATGCTGGTCAGTTCATCCGCCACTGGTTTTAGTGCAGCCTCGGCATCCTCTGCTCGTTTGATCAAAAAGGACTTTTCAGTGGCCCAATCCGCCCGCTTCTTCTTGAAGCTCTCCTTAAGCTGTTCCATGGCGCTTAAAGAGCTGGCCAATTCCTCTTTTGCTTTGGAGGTTTCAGCCTGTTGGGTTTTCAGGTTTTCTTGGAGATCAGTGACTTGGTTTTCTTTCGTCTTCAGCTCCGCCTGCATGCATACAGATATATGCTTCAACAAATCGGTATAAGGATTCAAGTACCAATCACATAACAAGTTATGCACTTAGCACTTGGGGGCTAATGCATATTCGATCTTCATCTTTCAATTGCTTACAAAGTCCCAAGATCAATACAAGTATTCAACTTGGCACTTGGGGGCAAATGGCTATTTGCTCGTACATATTCTGATGCAGCAATTTCAATTACTTAAAGTACCGGTTTAACTATGTTAAGTTGAACCGGCCCTTGGGGGCTACATCAGCGAATTTCAAAGCATCAAGATTTATATTGGTAAGTCCCGGTTTCAAAGAATATTACAAACCGGTCCTTAGGGGCTAGGAGAGTCAGCAAGAATGGAAGCATACAAGCAGGAAGGAGCATATGGAAGTTACCTCATATTTCTCTTTCATCATATTAACCAGACCAGCTTCATAGTCGCGACTGGTATACAACCGGTTCAGATAGCCGGAATGGATATCTTGGGCGTTCAGAGCAGCATAAGTCGTCAGATCAGCGTTCCACTTGCCTTTGCCAAAGGCAGCAAATTCTTCCTTGGCAGAATGTTTGGATAAAGCGACAGGATTGCTTGGCTCAGTATGGCCAGTGCCAGTAATGACAACCTCATCATCCTGGGTACCGCCGGTTTGCACTGGGGCTGTTGGCTTGTTGGTAGGTTTTGCTAGACTGGTGGAGCTTTCAATCCGGATGGAACCTGTGGGCTGATTGACAGGACCTCAGGTGTCAGTAGGTCTCTCTTCGGCAATAAGATCATCGTCTTGCTATGGTGGATCGTTGGGTATATCCTAGGGAAGAGCCGCTTCAAGATTGGGTGTCTTTCCTGGTTCAAGAACGACATCTTCTTCGGCCGCTTTGTCCAGGCGGGCCTTCTTGCTTGGCCTAGGTTTGGCCTTGAGAAGAATAACAAAATCAAATACAGCATATGTTCTAAGGCGATGTACTGCAAACATCACAATAAGTATAACTTACCCAAGCACCGTTTTGAGCGGTGGGAGCTGAGTAGCCGATGACTCGCCAGAAGATGAGTGGGAAGTAACCTGGTAATCGGAGTCAGACGGATTAAGAGGTTGACGAAAGCAGCCCGCTTTAGGACAAGCACTGACAAGCAAATTAGAGACCTCTGAATGGTGTTTTCGAACCGGACTGTTCGGTAAACCGGCGGAGGTAACTACCTGGCCGCTGTGCCGGGTTGTGCGACGAGCTTCATGTTGTTGGGTCTTCATAAGAAATTTAGGATCCAAATAAGCAAGAGGATGAGAAAATTTAACTTTCCGGTTTGCCTGACGGATTTTTTGTGAAGGCAAAGTTCCTGAATCGGAAGAGAGAATAATTACCTCTGCAACATCTGCATGGCTGGCTTCGGCATCATCCTGATAAATATCATCATCAATAAGACACATGAAAAATAAACCAAGTGAGTCAAGCTCTACCTCAAAATCCGGATTATCCACATCATCATTAGGGGCCGGATTAGAAGATGCAGTGGTTCTTTTCCTGTGGGCAGTCTTCTTCACAGTTTTAGTCTTTTGCCGAGTTGCCCTTTCCGGTTTGTCTGGTTTTTCTGGTTTCTCCTGCGGCAGTTTCTTGCTCCAAAACGGATCATTGCCCTAATTACACAGACACTGATATTAAACAAAGACCAGATATATCGTTAACAGATTCAGCAAAAAGAAAAATCAAAGTCTTACAGCTGGCGGTTTGTTGGTGGCACAGAAGGGAAGCAGGCCATTTCTAGCACAGGCGTGTTCCGGTTCATTCAGCATCTTATTCACAGCCTCTGTGATTTCTTCATCGGTGAGCTGGATTTTGGAATGTCGCAGTGGGTCATCAACACTGCCAGTATACTCGCACATAAAACCGGAGCGCCGACTAAGGGGCAGTATGCTCCATGATATCCAACAGCGAGCGAGATCAACCCCTGTTAAACCGTTGGCCATAAAGGCTCTGAGCTTTGACAGTTGAGGAGCATATTTACTTCTCTCATGTGCAGTCAATCTTTGTGGAAAAGGGTGTGTATTGCTGAGCCGCTCCGGACGAAAGCCAGGCAAGGGATTCTCACCAGCAGGGGAGGTGTCTTTGAAGTAGAACCATGTCTGATTCCATTCTTTGGGGTGGCTATGCAGTTTGGCGTGAGGGTATGCGACCTTTTTCCTTTTCTGAATCGCCACGCCACCCAACTCCGTATTGGAGCCGTCAGTAAACTCAGTACGGCGGTTTAGGTGGAAAAGGTCTCTAAACAATTCCACTGTGGGCTCCTCTTGAAAGAACGCTTCACAGAGCACTTGGAAGTGACACATATTTGTAACAGAGTTGGGGCCAGTATCTTGTGGATGGAGCTGGAAATCAGCTAAAACATCCCGGTAAAATTTAGAACCGGGCGGCTTAAAGCCCTGGGCTAAGTGATCTACGAAAACAACAACCTCTCCTTCTAGAGGTGTGGGAGGGCATTCTTTGCCAGGTGCCCTCCAATGGATGGTATCTTTGCTGCCTAAAGCGCCAATCAAGACTAAATCGTCCAGTTCAGCTTCTGTGACGTGAGAAGGAACCCAATTGCACTCATACACTTGCTTGGCCATGATGGAATCTACAAGGTAGAAGATCCCGGTTCAAAAATGCATTTGATCAAGATACATTGGTATGGGCACTGTTAAACCAGAGACAGAACTATCTGAACCGGAGTTTTATGAAGCAACAAGCATCTGGCGGTTCAATAAGGGGACTAATGGCATATACCGGTTTGGAAAAAAATTCTATAAGGTTAAACCACCTGATCTAAGCATTGCGGATGGACAAGTACGCAGAAACAGGTTTCACAAGATTTCCTTATAGCATTGGATCTGAAGCGAGTTCAGAAAAAAGATAAATATTCAGAGGTCCAAACGGAGCAGTACCGAATCAATGAACAAGACATACATACAGATCTATGGTTTTGAGATGTGCAAGCGAAGGCGAAGGATAAACAACTATCATTGCACATAGTAAAGATTTGCGGATTCATCTAAAGATCTATTGTATGAGAAAGAGGCAGACGATGAACACTGAAGAACTGCGAAACCCTAGGTCAGATCTGCGGGGGAAAGGATAGAAGATTTACTGGAGCTGAGGAAGATATGGAAGGTTGCCGTGATGCTCTGGTGCCCTCAGGTTGATGCAGCGGCCAAGGATGAGGCAGAGGTCGATGGCGGCGGCGGAGCTCCGAGGCTAGCGACGCGAGGAAGACGAAGAAGGCACAGAAGGAGAAAAGAAATGACCCTTCGGTCATATTTATAAGGCAAAAGAACATGAGTCAGGCGCGACAATCAAGGGGCCACAAAACGGAGCTGTCATCTCGATTTCCGCCGATCTATTAAACAAAGAAGCATAATGGATAGCTTCATTATGACAGGTGACGTCACTCGGTTTATAGCAATCAGAGAAAATGACATCATGGCGGTTTACCAATTTACGAGAAGATGTTGAAGATGAAGCTTTTGTTAAAGGATTGACATGAACACGTTCAAATCAATCTGGGGCCTAATGTTGGGGATATTACTACTGGGCGTAAACCGGCCTATCTGGGCCGGGTTACTTCGGCAGTAGTTAAGTATGTTAAATCCCAAGAAGACAGAGTAGGGCTCAAGGCCCATGGCCAGTTCAAGGCATGTAGCCGTAAACCGGCGTTAGTAATTAACGTGTATTGTAAGTTAGGAATAAGTAGAGACCAAACCGAACACATCTATGAGCCGTTATTGGGACTCCGTAAGCCGACGGGAGTCACCCGTGTATATAAGGGGACGACCCGGCGGCGGTTCAAGGACAACAGACAACAACTCGAGACATAGGCAAAGCTTGTTTGCTCCCTAGTCATCGAAACCCCATCAATTCCATCACAACTAGACGTAGGCTTTTACCTTCATTAAAGGGGCCGAACTAGTATAAACTCTCTTGCGTCCCTGTGTCCTCTTTAACCCCTTCAAGCTAACCCGTCGCGATGGCTCCACGACTAAGTCCTTTCTCTAGGACATCTGCCGTGACAAAACCACGACAATCCGCATCCCAATCCTCCCAGACATAGTTCGGCCAAGACTCTCCTAACAAGGAGAGAGACCTTAATGAGTTTAGTATGTCGCCAAAGGGCGAGTGCTGAAAGATATCCGCGGAGGTGAACTCCATGATCGGCACCTAGTCGGATTCGATAGGCACGGGCCCAGGCGGTTCGGAGTCCGTGGCCGGGGAAGAGTCCGGCAGTTTGGCGTCACGGCTCTCCTGAAGGGTAAGGTCAATACTCGGCTCGATCGCCGCTGAGATTGTGGCCTCCGTGGCGGGGTCTATCCACCCGTCCATGGATGGCGCAATTGGCTCCGAATTGAGGGTCGGAGCGGTTGCAGGTGCGGTCTCCTGAACACTGTCCGATGGTAGAGCTAAATCATGCTCATCGTGACCGTGCGGCGCACTCGGCAGGGGCTCGAATCCGTCGAAGATCAAGTCTTCGCGGATGTCGGCCATGTAGTTTAAGCTTCCAAACCTGACCTGGTGGCCAGGGGCGTAACTCTCGATCTGCTCCAGATGGCCAAGTGAGTTGGCCCACAGTGCGAAGCCGCCAAATATGGAGATCTGTCCGGGAGAAAAGTCTCACCCTGGACTGCATTGCTATCGATGATCCAAGGAGCCATCAAGCCTGACAATGACGACAGAGAGGAACTCTCAATGAAAGCACCAATGTCGGTGTCAAAACCGGCGGATCTCGGGTAGGGGGTCCCGAACTGTGCCACTAGGCGGGTGGTAACAGGAGACAGGGGACACGATGTTTTTACCCAGGTTCGGGCCCTCTCGATGGAGGTAAAACCTTACTCCTGCTTGAGTGATCTTGATGATATGAGTATTACAAGAGTTGATCTACCACGAGATCGAAGAGGCTAAACCCTAGAAGCTAGCCTATGGTATGATTGTTGTTGTTGGTCCTACGGACTAAACCCTCCGGTTTATATAAACACCGAAGGGGGCTAGGGTTACACAGAGTCGGTTACAAGGAAGGAGATCTAAATATCCGTACTGCCAAGCTTGCCTTCCACGCCAAGGAGAGTCCCATCCGGACACGGGACGAAGTCTTCAATCTTGTATCTTCATAGTCCAACAGTCCGGCCAAAGGATATAGTCCGGCTATCCGAATACCCCCTAATCCATGACTCCCTCAATCATACTTAAAAGATATAAGTGAAGCTCATGAAGTATTCTATAAATTGATGAGGGGACATCTCATACTAGCATGGTTCTTAAAGAAAAAAAACACAAAGGACACAAATCATGTGAACAAAACAAAAACCAAGGTATACCGATAATTGTTGAAGAAGAAAGATGGGATGCCAACCAGGGCATCCCCAATCTTAGATGCCTGAGTATCCTTAGAGTATTTACTTGGGGTGACTTGGGCATACCCAAGATTGAGCTCTTTCCTCTCTTTATTCTTATCACATCGGTAACTCCTCGTTCTTCGAACACTTCATCCACACAAAACTTTAACAAAAACTTTGTGAGATCCGTTAGTATAATAAAGCAAATCACTACCTTTAGGTACTATTGCAAACTAATTCTAATTTCATATTAGAACTATATCTACTGTATTCCAACTTCTCTATTGTTCATACCCTCCGATACTAGCCATAGATGCATCAAAATAAGCAAACAACACACGAAAAATAGAATCTGTCTAAAACAGGACAGTCTGTAGTAGTAATCTAGAGGTTTAGTAAACTTCTGTAACTCCAAAATATATGAAATAAATTTGAAAATTTGAAAAATTAGTACAGAAGTAATGTGCAAAAAGTTTCTGGCCCATTTGACTTTCTAGTAAAAATGTAAAATCACGCGTTACAGCCAAAGTTTCTGTTTTTGTTCTGCACATAGTAAACAAGCAATCTAATCATCCTAAAACCAAAGCTTGGCACATTATTTTTATAATACAATGGATATATATATATAAGGGGATAATTATTTACAGAGAAACTTCCATGAAAAATTCTACATTGTTTCCATGAGCACGAACACGAGTGCTCAAGGTCGACCCTCACTTCTTCAATGCATAACTTTCCAATCACTTCTCTTTTTTGAAAAACTTTTTCGGCATGAGAGGCAAGTAATTTTTTTTTATTTTAATTATTTTAAATTTTTTGTATGTTTCACCCACAACTAAACAGAAACAAAAAATGAAAAACAAAATCTACTTATTGAAGAAAGCAAACAAACACACACGAGAATATCAACCCCACGCTATTGCTCCCCGGCAATGGCGCCAGAAAAGAGCTTGATAATACCCAAGTGCAGGGAAACATCATAGCAATTTCCAAAGGTGGAAGTGACAAGTATGGAGTGTCGAACCCACAAGGAGCTAAAGGTAAGATCAATATTCTCTCAAGCCCTATCTGCCACTGATATGACTCTACGTACACCGAATGTTTGCTTCCAACTAGAAACGGGAAATAAAACTACGTTGTTTGTATGAAGTGGATAACTTTGTTTTATATCGGAAAGCTAAAATATTAAAGTAGGTTCTATTATCATAAATTTAGAATATATTACTAAATATTATAAATAGCGAGTGTGGAATAATGGTGGATCGGTGTGCGGAATTGTCCTAGGCAATTGCTAACAAGTCCAGTAATCACTATTGCAGTTTCATATGAGGGAGAGGCATAAGCTAACATACTTTCTCTTCTTGGATCATATGCACTTATGATTGGAACTCTAGCAAGCATCCTCAACTACTAAAGATCATTAAGGTAAAACCCAACCATAGCATTAGAGTATCAAGTCCTCTTTATTCCCATACGCCATGTCCCGCTTATCCGTGTTTGTGTTTCAGTCACTCACGCAACGCAGACAATAAGAAAACCATGGACATATTGCAACACCCTATAGCGGGAATCCCTCATGCTTGGCAACACGGAGGGCACCATAGGACAGCACCAAAGTAAAACATACAACTCATACCAATCTAGATCATCAATCAACCCAAAGACAAAGGATATCTACTCAAAACATCATAGGATGGCAACACATCATTGGATCATAATATGTGGCATAAAGCACCATGTTCAAGTAGGGATTACAGCGGGGTGCGGGAGAGTGGACTGCGTGAAAGAGATGATGATGGTGATGTTGATGAAGACGATCACCGCGGCGATGATTCCCCTCCGAGAGAGAGGAGAGGTTCTCCCCCTTGTGCTTCCTCCTCCATGGCCTCCCCTCTAGATGGGGAGAGGTTCTCCCTCTAGACCTTGGCCTTCATGATGATGATGGCCCCTCCGGGATCCTCCTCCATGCCCTCCGGTGATGATGGCCCCCTCCGGCAGGGTGCCAGAGAGGACCTAGATTGATTTCTCGTGGCTACAGAGGCTTGCGACAGCGGAACTTCCAATCTAGGTTAATTTCTGGAGGTTTCTGTATATATAAGAGGTTTTGGCGTCGAGAACAAGTCAGGGGGGTCTCCGGGCTGTCCACGAGGTAGGGGGCGCGCCCAGGGGGTTCCTTCCACCCTCGTGGGCAGCCCGGGACTCTTCTGGCCCAACTCTTTTACTCCATGGCCTTCTTCTGGTCCAAAAATAAGCTCCGTCAAGTTTCAGGTCAATTGGACTCCGTTTGATTTTCCTTTTCTGTGATACTCTAAAACAAGGAAAAAAACAGAAGCTGGCACTGGCTCTAGGTTAATAGGTTAGTCCCAAAAATCATATAAAATAGCATACAAATGCATATAAAACATCCAAGGTTCATAATATAATAGCATGAATACTTCAGAAATTATAGATACGTTGGAGACGTATCACAATGCTGTTAAAAAATGACATATCCTTGACCCTTGGTGTCCCCAATGAGGCACGGAAAACGTATTTCAATGGTCCAAGTAGGATTCAGATTGCCACAAAATTAGGGATGCAACCTGGGAAGGCATTCTGACTATTTCTTCACGAATTTGAGGAGGCCCAGGGAGGCAACAAAATCTATCTGTGGTACGATGTCCTGCAGTCACCATAGTACGTATAGTTTTGGTTGTGATCTGAATGCCGTATGAGTACTTGTATGGTACTAGCTAGCACTTTATTGATTGTATCACTTATTATACTGTACTGTGTAAGTATTAAATATTAGAGAGTGGTTCAACTAAAGTGTGTATTTGAAGTATGCTATTTATGACATTAGGGTACCGATATTATCACTAAACTAAAAAAAGTTGCAACTACAATGAAAAATGCTGAACTGTCATTGTTTTTTTATTTTTAGTTGTCATAATATAATTGTGGCCGGCGCAAGCGGAAGCCCATCACAGGTAAGTATATGATTAGTGGAGGGCGCGCGTTCGCCACTAATATGGTGATAGCAGTTGCAGGAGGTCACTAGTGGGCGCCACTAAGAGCTTGCTAGGCATTCCTGCAATAGTGATCATGCAGGCACGAATCTGCACGCTATATACTTACTGTGCCAAAGAAAGGTCAGTGTAAGTTGAAAGTCATATACACCATTTTTTCTGCATAGTATAAACCGGGTCTTATTTGCACAAGATCTAGCTAGATGCCTTAAGTTTAATAGCACGTTGTCCATGAGTAAATTTTTCCTAGAAAGAAAAATACAAATTTCGGTTACTAAAAGCGCTAAGACTATAACGTAGTCTTTCAACACAGCAGCCTATCCCAACCCTAGCCTCCCCCGTCAAGCTTCTCCCCTGCACCACCGCATCGGATCCCATCCTTTTCCTCGTTTGATGGCCTCATCGACGACAAGAGGAGTTGGGACCCATTCGGCCATTCTGTTTTCTCTCCCTTAGGTTTTGTTTCTCGAACAACATTTACGAGGTGGTGGCGGTGTTGGCGTATTGGAATAAGATCTACCCGATCACTCCCTACCCGGACGACTTCCAATCCGGCACCGATGAAGGGCCTTAGAGAGTTTTTGTCCCCAGATCCGTTGGCCCTATTCAGGTCTTGGCACTTGTTGTGTGCTTTAAGATGATCAATTGGCTGGTCATTTGTGTGGCAATTTCGACATCTTATTCCGTGTTGTTTTGCGGCATTTCTTGGTTTCTCCAACCATTTGGATTGCTGGTGATGTATCGCAAGACTATTATGCATGTGGTGATGCACCAACCGTTGCTTCTTCAAAGACTTCTACACCTCATCTCTAGGGACGAGTGGATATCTCCCTATTGAAAGTATGGTCTAGAGATGGTCTTTGTGGGTGTCCCATTCCTCTACTATATTTTGCAATGTAATTTTATTTTGTATAGGTCATCTGCGTCAAGTTGTACTTTCATTGTTTTGGATATTATTTACCATTATAAATATGGGCAATGATCTGTGGCATGTAGGTGTGGTAGCATGCAGATTTCTGGTTGTTCGATTGCTTTGTAATTCAGAAATTGGTTTGTTCTTTGTGCTTTTGGCAGCTCCACCCGTCCCACTTCTCATTTCTTTTTTTCAGTCTTACAAATTTGAATCTATTATATCTTTTGAAATAAGAATTCCAATTTATACATCATTTGCATATTCGTATTCCTTGTGACAAGGGATTTGAAACAAGACCACTTTTTAATATTTTTGACAAGTTTCAACTACTAAAATTTGATAGGAACGATGATAAATTCAGCAAGGCCCAAAATTTAAAACTTAAACCATTAACCCTAAGCGCTAAGACTTAAGCCCTAAGAGCAGAACCCTGAAACCCTAAAATCATATGAAACTTGGTAGAACTTGCTGAAACTTAGTGAAAACTCGATATTACAGCTATCAAGTTCCAATATGCGAAACTTCCCCTTCGCACATTTGCATTCCTTGTGTCATTGGACAACTCCATGGCATGTGCGATGCAGTGCAATTGCAAAATCTTTCCACCTACCTACCTTGGCCTTCCACTTTCCCCTATTAAGCTCCCCTTATCATTGACAGCTTTCGACCCTATCATTGACAACTTTCTACCCTATCATTGACAGCTTTCAAAAATTCCTCTTCGGTTGGGTTGTTTGGCTACTGTCCAAAGGTGCATTCCTAACACTTCTCTCCTCTGTCCTAGATTCTCTGATAATTTATCATATGTACCTTTTTCGCCATCTAAAATCCATACTAGACAAATTATATGCAATTCGTCGAGCCATTTTTTGGTAAGCCAAGGAAACATGCAGGGGTGCTAGCATCCTTATCACTTGGAAAAACTTCTACAAACCTAAGGAACGAGGTGGTCTAGGCATTAAAAAAAATTTAGCTTCGGACTAGTGCCTTCTTACGAAATTCCCTGTTAAGTAACTACAAAACCCAGGGCTTCCTTGGATGCGCTGGTACCACCAAAAATACTCCCACAATATCGCAGAAAAGCTTCTAGACCTTCCTTCCTAGGGAAGGTGGTCAACCAGAACCTAAAGACACTGATTGACTCCTCCTTTGTCCTAACTTGCAATGTCTCTCCTCTAAAAATAGCTTTCCTGAACTTTCACTCACACTCTGTCAATGAGAAGGTCCTATTGGCTACTGTTTGGGAACTTGGCTATTATCTACCCTGCGGAATTGCCTTAGAAGTGCTGCTGCAACAGAATTGGAATGTGTTATATTGTTGTTGCAGGATTTTCGCTCCTTGGACAGGCCAGACGAAAGATTGCTCGCTCATGGGATGCCCTTCCCAGCCAGAAATGCTTACAATATCGTCACTACCGAAGAATAATTTGACTTATATCATGATTTAATTTGGTCTTCCAAAGTTCAAATCAAGGTTAAAATATTTGGTTGGCTTCTCTTTCGCGACAGGCTAAACACCAAGGCCAACATGCTCCACAAGCATATTACTCGATCTGCTGATTGTCCATGATGCCAAGAGACCTACGGGGATGCCATTCTTCTGGATGGCCATTGCTCCTTTGCAACTCAAGTTTGGCTACTTCTTGGCCTCTCGGCTCCAAACATTTTAGATGAGATTCAAGATGTTGTTTGTCGAGATGGGCTAGACCCCAATGTCTAGCCAACTGTGGCTCCCTCAATCATATGGAAAATTTGGGACTCAAGGAATGCTGCTATGTTTAGAGATGAAATTTACCCGTTATACAATTTCCTTGAGGAACATTGTAGTTGATTTCTATCATTGGATTTTTTTGTTTCAAAAACATTGAGCTTAGAGAGAATGCTTGCCAATGGCTATTATTTCTGTTCTCCAGGTTGCCATCTGCATGAGGCAATGATGTATTTTCCCTTGTAACCTTGTTTGAGTGGTAGCATATTCAGGTGCGGAAGCTCGCCCCCCTCCCTCCCCGGCCGGTGACCATTCAAAAAAGTATATGTGAAACTTTTTTCAAGTTATCAAAATGTATTCAAGATTGGTCTTGTTCAAAATTTCTCGACACAAAGAACACAAATATGCAAAAGAAACTTAATTTAAACTTTCAATTCAAAAGATATAGTAGATTGATATTTAAGGGTCAAATAGAAAATGCATTGGGAGGTGGGGTGGATGGCGCATGTCAAAGACTGGCTATAGCATGCATGGATAGATGCCGGCCTACAGTAATAAAATTCCTTAAACCAAGCACATTCATGAATCTTTGAATCTTAGACCAGTTAGATGGCACTAGTAGAAAAAGGGTCAAACATGAAGCACATTAGTGCCGGTTTGAATTTGAGCCGGCACTAATGTGTACATTAGTGCCGGTTCCAACGGCTAGCCGGGCCACTCTCATTAGTACCGGTTCATGGCGAACCTTTAGCACCGGTTCGTGCCACGAACCGGTACTAAAGTGAGTGGTGGCAGGATGTTGTCAGTCCGGGGCCCCTCCAGCACCTTTAGTACCGGGTCGTATCACGAACCGGTACTAAAGGTCGTCCTACATAGACCCTTCGTCCACCCGAGCTTGCTCTGTTCTTCCCCTTTCCCCTCTCCCTCTCTGTTCTTTTCCCTCTTCCTCTCAAGCTCATCACACATTTTTCCCAAGATTTGAAGGCCCCCATCCATTCAAATGATCACAAAGGTTAGCAACTCTTTCGTTTCATCTCTCATTGCTAGATTAGCTCGTGCAATGCTTTATATAGTGATTGATTTCTGAGTTTAGTAATTTGGGAGGAATTATATATATGTGCTAGTATTTGATTTATATGCAATTTGAGGTCAAAAATAACACTTAGTTTTGCATATGTAGGTGTGGTTTACTTAGTACCTTCTAAATCTCCGTCGTAACCACCGTCGATCGCTCGCAACGTCCCGTCGCCGGCACCACCTTGTGGTGAGCCTCTTGTTCATGAAGTTTTATATAAAAATGATGTTTGTGTGATTTGGATATATAGTTACTCGTATAATTATCTTACCCATACGTTGTTTGTTATGCATAGTGCCATGGTTTTGATATCCGTCCCCGTCGGCCCTCGTCCGGGTTATGATTCGGATGTGGTATATTCTCTTTTAAAACTTGCATTTCGTGTTTATGACAAATTATGCCCATCAAGTTGACATAGATATTTGTATGTAGGAGGTAGTTGAACCCGAAATTCCAACCGACCCTATTGTCGAGAGGTTAAATTTAGTTGAAAGAGAAAACGAGGATTTGAATGAAAAATTGAAAAGAATTGAGGGGGAGAAGATGGAATTGGAGTTGCATGTTGCCGATGTCGTCGATGATCACAAGATTAAGATGGAGAAAATGCGCGTGAAGATTAGAAAGATTAGAAAATATGCCATTCATAGTGAGGCTTGGTATCATTATGCTGTTGGATCAATTGTTACCTTAGTTGCGATCTTGATCGCATTTGTTGTTGCATTTAAATTCTTTAGCTAGAGAGTTATTTGTTTGTTGCATTGAAGTGTTGTATGCTCTTTATGTATGAACTTTATGTATTGTATTAATTTGATGTTTTCGGTGCTGTGTATTGAAGATGAGCCGGCAATGGATGTACGATGACCGATGCTCTCCTGAGTTCATTAATGGCGTGCGTACTTTTCTGCTTGTGGCTGAGGCAAACAAGCGAGCGGATGGTTTTATGCATTGTCCATGTGCTGGCTGTAAGAATGGTCGCCACTACTCTACGTCAAGAACCATTCACGTCCACTTGTTTGAGTCCGGTTTCATGCCCCACTACAATGTTTGGACCAAGCATGGAGAAAGAGGGGTTATGATGGAAGACAATGAAGAAGAAGAGGACGACGACAGCTATCCTGGCCATGGGTTCCCTGAATACGATGATACAACAATGAGGGAAGAAGCTGAGCCGGTAATGCGGGAAGAAGCTGAGCCGGCAATGCGGGAAGAAGCTGAAGAAGAGGCATCGGATGAGCCTGTTGATAATCTAGGTCGGGCCATTGCCGATGCAAAGAGAAACTGCGCAAGTGATTTGGAGAAGAAGAAGTTGCAGCGCATGTTAGAGGATCACAAAAAATTGTTGTACCCGAATTGCGAAGGTGAAAAGAAAAGGCTGGGCACCACACTGGAATTGCTGCAATGGAAGGCAGAGAATGGTGTATCTGACAAGGGATTTGGAAAGTTGCTTCCAAAGGACAATGAATTGCCCGAGAGTACATACCAAGCAAAGAAGGTTGTCTGCCCTCTAGGGTTAGAGGTGCAGAAGATACATGCATGCCCTAATGATTGCATCCTCTACCGCCGTGAGTACAAGGATTTGAACGCTTGCCCGGTATGTGGTGCATTGCGCTATAAGATCAGCCGCGATGACCCTGGTGATGTCGAGGGCGAGCGCCTCAGGAAGAAGATTCCTGCCAAGGTGATGTGGTATGCTCCTATAATACCATGGTTGAAACGTTTGTTCCAAAACAAAGAGCATGCCAAGGCGATGCGATGGCACAGAGAAGACCATAAGAAAGATGGAAAGTTGAGAGTACCCGCTGACGGGTCGCAGTGGAGAAAAATCGAAAGAAAGTACAGGAAGGAGTTTGCAGATGATGCAAGGAATGTATGGTTTGGTCTAAGCGCAGATGGCATTAATCCTTTTGGGGAGCAGAGCAGCAACCATAGCACCTGGACTATGACTCTATATATGTTTGTATAACCTTTCTCCTTGGTTGTGCATGAAGCGGAAGTTCATTATGATGCCAGTGCTCATCCAAGGCCCTAAGTAACCCGGCAACGACATTGATGTGTACCTATGGCCATTAGTTGAAGAACTCTTACAACTATGGAATGGAACAGGTGTACATGTGTGGGATGAGCACATGGGGGAAGAATTTGACCTAAAGGCGTTGCTGTTCGTGACCATCAATGATTGGCCTGCTCTCAGTAACCTTTCAGGACAGACAAACAAGGGATACCACGCATGCACGCACTATTTGGACGATATCGACAGTATATATTTGGCTAATTGTAAGAAGAATGTGTACCTGGGACATCGTCGATTTCTTCCGAGCAGGCATCCCGTAAGAAAGAAAGGCAAGCATTTCAAAGGTGAGGCGGATCACCGGACGAAGCCTCACCACCGTACTGGTGCTGATGTACATGATATGGTCAAGGATTTGAAGGTGGTCTTTGGAAAGGGTCCTGGTGGACAACCTGTTCCGAATGACGCTGACGGACGCGCACCCATGTGGAAGAAGAAATCTATATTTTGGGACCTGCCCTATTGGAAAGACCTAGAGGTCCGCTCCGCAATCGACGTGATGCACGTGACGAAGAATCTTTGTGTGACCCTGCTTGGCTTCTTGGGCGTGTATGGGAAGACAAAAGATGCACCTGAGGCACGGGAGGACCAGCAACATATGCACGGAAAAGACGGCATACATCAAGGTCATGCAAGCTACGCTCTTACCAAAGAAGAGAAGGAAATCTTCTTTGAATGCTTGCTTAGTATTAAGGTACCGTCTGGCTTCTTGTCGAATATAAAGGGAATAATAAACATGGCAGAGAAAAAGTTCCAGAACCTAAAGTCTCATGACTGCCACGTGATTATGACGCAACTGCTTCCGGTTGCATTGAGGGGGCTTCTATCGGAAAACGTTCGATTAGCCATTGTGAAGCTATGTGCATTTCTCAATGCAATCTCTCAGAAGGTAATCGATCCAGAAATCATACCAAGGTTAGAGAATGATTTGGTGCAATGTCTTGTCAGTTTCGAGTTGGTGTTCCCACCATCCTTCTTGAACATCATGACGCACGTCCTAGTTCACCTATGCGAAGAGATTAACGTTTTGGGTCCTATATTTCTACACAATATGTTCCCCTTTGAGAGGTTCATGGGAGTCTTAAAGAAATATGTTCATAACCGTGCTAGGCCAGAAGGAAGCATCTCCAAGGGCCATGAAAATGAGGAGGTCATTGAGTTTTGTATCGACTTTATTCCTGACCTTAAGCCGATTAGTGTTCCTGAATCACGGCATAAGGGCAGACTGGATGGAAAAGGCACGCTAGGAGGGGAACAAATAATATGTATGGACGGACATTCTCTCAGTGAAGCGCACTACACAGTTCTACAGAATTCCGCCTTGGTGGCTCCGTATATGGACGAACACAAGAATTTGCTACGCTCCAAACACTCGGAGCGGTCTGATGACTGGATTACACGTGAAGAAACCAGGAGTTTCGCCAGCTGGTTGCAGACACGTACCATGCATGACACCTCTATTGAAGATAACCTGTACTTGCTGTCCCAGTTACCATCTTCGAATATAATGACTTCAAAGGGTACGAGATAAATGGTAATACATTTTACACGATCGCCCAAGATAAGAAGAGCACCAACCAAAACAGTGGTGTCCGCTTTGATGCAGAAACCAAGACAGGAAAGGAAACATATTATGGTTATATACAGGACATATGGGAACTTGACTATCATCGTGGTTTGAAGGTCCCTTTGTTTCGGTGCAAATGGGTCAATATGACACGAGGCGGGGTAACGGAAGACCCGCAGTACGGAATGACAATAGTGGATCTCAACAATCTTGCGTATGCAGACGAACCATTCGTCCTAGCCAATGATGTGGCACAGGTTTTCTATGTGAAGGACATGTCTACCAAGCCAAGAAAAAGAAAAGATAAGGAAGCGAATGCATCGTACGATGAGCCAAAGCGGCACATAGTTCTTTCTGGGAAGAGAAACATCGTGGGAGTGGATGACAAGACAGACATGTCAGAAGATTATGAAAAGTTTGATGAAATTGCTCCATTCACAGTGAATATTGACCCGAGCATCCCGTTAAATGATGAATATTTTCCATGGTTACGGCGCAAAGGGACACACGCGAAGAAAAAGTGTCGCACCCAAAGATCTAGGATGTGATCGGCTTCACTATCATCACTTTCTTCTGTGTTTCACACCCAGGAGGGAATCTCTGTAATAGTTAGGGTAGTTATGTGTTTTGGCATTTGAAACCCGAAGAAATTTTATGTGCAAACAAATTCTTTCATGCCTTTACTGATTTTTTTAAGCTAAATGACCCTGAAATTGAAAAGCATTTCAAATGAACTCAGAAAAGGTTGAAAGTTGGCATGGTATCATAATTTCACCCACATAGCATGTGCAAAAAAGTAGAGAGGGTTACTGCAAAAACTGGATGCACTTCGTGTACTAAATGGACAATCTCTTTCGAAGTATCAGGGTTTCAGACGAAAACTCATCCGTTACAAAAGGCATTTCATTTTTTTTAAATAACCTAAGCATTACCAAATTGAATATAATGATAAAACACACTAATATTAAACATAAGAAAAAAGAATCAGTGAAAAATCTATTCTCAAAGTTAAGTTATTCACAAACTAGTGATTCACACAAATTTCAAATAAATCAAAATTTAAACTATTCAAATTTGTAAACTACCGGTACTAACAGAAAGTTTGTAATTTTTTGTATCTAAAGCAAAAATATTCACAAAGAAACTCTAAATACAGCAAAAAACAACTCAAACAAAAATAAATAAAGAAAAAAAGCCCACCTACTACGCCACAGCGGCCTGCATACGACTAGAAACCCAACCTGTTGTTGGGCCAGGATGCAGGCCCGCAAAGGCCCAGTAGACCCAAAGGGCAGCACAGAACATTTAGGCCCAGTAGGCCTGCTTTGGAGAGGAGCTCGAGGGAGCTACCGCACTGCGGCTTATAAACCAGTGCGGACGCCCCTCGACTAGCGAGGTGGGACTAAACATTTCGCACCGCACCTGCGCCAGCGCACCACCTTTAGTGCCGGGTGGTAGCACCAACCGGTACTAAAGGGGGGCCTTTAGTACCGGTTGGAGCCACCACCCGGCAATAAAGGGGGTGTGGTTCCCGCCGCTTGGCCTGGCCAAAACAGGCCTTTAGTACCGGTTGGTGGCTCCAACCGGTACTAAAGGTCCATCCTATATAACTAAACACTTCAAAAATTTCAGTTTCTCCTCTGCTTCTTCTCCTCTGCCCCGTCGCCCGCCGCCCCCGTCTCCATAACCCTCGTCACCGCCCCTGTCCCCGTCGTCGCCGCCCCGTCGTCCCCGTCCCCGTCGTCACCGCCGCGCCGTCCCGGCCCGTCCCACGTCGTCCCCGTCCCCGTCATCGCCGCCCCGTCCCCGTCGTCGCCGCCCCGGCCCGTCCCCGTCGTCGCCGCCCCGTCCCTGTCCCCGTCGTCGCCATCCCCGTCTTCGCCGCGCCCATCGTCGTCCCCGTCGCCGCCCCCCGTCGCCTCTCGCCTCGCCGGTGAGCACACACACACACACACATTTTTTTAGTTTTTTAGTTATAGAAATAGTTATAAAAATGTTAGAAATTTTTCTTTTTTTAGTTATAGAAATAGTTAGTTATATAGCATTGTTAGAAATATTATAGAAATGTTAGAATTGTTAGAAATTTTTCTATTTTTTTAGTTATAGAAATAGTTATAAAATAGTTAGAATTGTTAGAAATTCTTCTGTTTTTTAGTTATAGAAATAGTTATAAAAAAGTTAGAAATTTTTCTTTTTTTTAGTTATATAAATATTAGAAATGTTATACAAATGTTAGTTATATATATAGAAATGTTATAAAAAATTTCTGTTTTTTAGTTATAGAAATATTAGAAATGTTAGTTATATAGCATTGTTAGAAATGTTATAGAAATGTTAGAAATTTTAGTTATCAAAATCCAATCATTAAAAAATGTTACTTTTTGCGGGCATATAGCTAGTATTTGTTCTCGACGATGCCCGGCCCGCATCCTCGCCGTCGACCCGTCCGCGACGACGTCCGGCTGACCCATGTCCGGGACTGGGCTCCGCCGGGCTGGCACTGGGAGGTGCTGCCTGGAGGGGCGCGCCGCTTGATGAGGAACCCGGCCCCGGGTCCCGTCGTCGACCCTGATCTCGTTTGGTGGCGTTCGCGTGGGCCAGTTTCGGTGCGGAGGGAGCCGGCCCCGCCGGAGGTGGTACGTCGCCGTGTCAGGGAGGAGGACGAGCACGTCCATCACTACATGGTTGCGTTAGAGGGCGGCAGGTTCTCCAATACCTGGCAGTTTCTTCAGGGATCTCACTTCAGCTATGATCCTGTGAGGGTTCCTTCTCTTTGGGTGTCCACCGCCCGCGCCGCAGGAACCGCGAGTGTCCTAGATTCTTCTGTAGTATTCGATCTTTATTAGCTACCTAGCCAGTGATGTACTCGATATATAATATTCGAGACGATGTATTCGAGATTATATATTATTCGAGACGATGTATTCGAGATTATATCTATTATTCGAGACGATGTATTCGAGATTATATCTATTATTCGAGACGATGTATTCGAGATTATATCTATTATTCGAGACGACGTATTCGAGATTATATTCGATGATGCTTATTATGTACTATGATTGATTAAGTTTTTCCTTATTAATTGATTGCATCCATGCATTGTAATTTGAATATATTTCTTTTGGATTAGTTAAACAAAACCTATGGCGGACAATACCGGCAGAGAGGGAGAAGAGGCCCTGTTCAATATCATACGCAATCCTCGCGGGCCATATGATGATCAGAATGAAGAAGATATTGACGGCTCCGAATATCTAAACAACACCGGGGAGGGTGATATGATATTCGATCGCAACGACCGAATTGATGAAGTCGTGAACTATGAACATGACGAAGAAAATGTTGATCTTGAAACAACAAAGACCGGCGAGGTATATATATTTATATAAGCAGGCATCTGGTGATCATCACATGTTTTAAATGACTTGAAGATATATTAACGAATCGATCTTTCTTCTTTCAGCCATCCGGACCGAGCAAATCTTCAGGCAACAGGACGAAACGAGGCCCGAACAAAAAGTTGAAGGAGGGCGTAAAGTACAATATCGAGGCAATCAGACCTAATGGCAAACCATTCGCGCCTAAGAAGATTGTGGACAAGTTTGTTCGTCAGTGCGGAGTTCTTGTGAAGGACCAACTCCCGATCTCCCTTCAAGAATGGAGAGAGCCATCAAAGCCACGTCCACGAGTTACTTTTGTCGACGACAGACAAAAACATTTTCTTTGGGAAATGCTCATGGAACATTTCACCCTACTAGATCATTTCACAAATGCAGATGTGGAGAAAGTCAAGGACGCTGCTCTTAGGAAGATGGCGGTTGCATTCAAGAACCACAAGATTCGTGAATGGGCCAAGTACGTCAACGGAGGAAGGAAGACTCCAGTATTCGGGGGAACACTAGAGAACCAAAGTGCTCATTGGGAAGATTTCGTGAAATTCAAGGATTCGGAATTATCTAAGGAACGGTCGAGAATAAACAAGGCCAATGCCGCAAAAAAGGATAAGTTCCATAAGCTGGGGCCAGGTGGCTATGCGGTGGGAATGCCTAAGTGGGATAAGTCTGAGAAAGAGATGATTGATGCAGGTGTCACTCCAGAAACATTGAGCTGGCCCCCCAGGTGCAGGACTTGGTTCTATGCGCATGGGGGGAGTTGGACCCGAAGACAGAAAAAGTTTCCAAGAAGGCATGTCTGGACGGAGCTGAAGATAAGCTACTTGTTGCAATAGAAGAGGCTCGATCCGGGTTGTTCGAGCCCAACAGAGAGAAGGACGAGCTTACGCGTGCCCTGGGAAATCCTGAACACTCGGGAAGAACACGAGGCATGGGCGCTATTCCGTGGTATGAGGGGTTTTCGGACTGGAACGCCGACTACAGAACCCGTGCGAGAAAGAAGATTGCGGAGGAGAAGAAGAGGAAGATGGAGGAGGAGCAGAGGAAGCTAGACTATGAACGCCTTCAAGGCCTAGAATCAGCGCACGCGGACTTGGCAATCAAATTCCAGTGGCAGCAGAAGCAGATCGACTCACTTAGCCAGCAAAGGGGGTCTCAGCAGCTAGCGGATGATCCACCAATGGATAGCACCGTCCCATCCATGCCGAGAAGCAACGTGGGTTCCGCCCCGGGCGACGCATTGCTGGATAGCTACCCAGTGGATGACATCATGGATAACACTAACTGCGAGCTACACTTCAAAATGAAGAACATATCCATGAAGGTGGTGGACGCCCTTGCTTTTACAAATCCCCCCGAGGCAACCTTCCATTGCAACCCGATTCCAGCGGGCTATGCTCGTGTCTTGGTTGATGAGGTGGTGGACCAATATTCGGGGCTAGAGCTTGACATTCCTGGAGGTGACGATGAGCACACACTAGGAGAGGCCAACCATCGTATCATCCTATGGAGAAAGGATTGCATCATCTTTCGAAGGCCATCGACACCGCGTCATCCGACTCCTCGTCGCAGTCCGCCACTGAGTCAGCAGACTCCCGCTCCTCCAAGTCCACCAAAGCGTCAGGCCAATCCTCCTCCAAGTCCGGCACAGCTTCAGGCCACTCCTCCTCCAAGTCTGGCAAAGCGTCAGGCCACTCCTCCTCCAAGTCCGGCACAGCTTCAGGTCACTCCTCCTCCTCCAACTCAGCCACATCAGCCGTCTTCGCCGCCTCAGCAATCACGGAAGAGAGCCGCCTCAGCTATGGTGCGTAGCGGTACAAGTCGAGGTAGTACTGCAGATACAGGCGGAGGCAAGCGATTTCAATATGGTCCAAGCCTCGCGCCTCTTCCGCAGAGGCCTTACGACAAGTCCGAGGAGGAAAACGTAGCCATATCGAAGGCCGAGGTGGAAGCCCATTTTGCACCGAAACCGCCACCGCCGCCAAGGGAGAAAGTGCCTGTGGAAAAGATTGACCACTTCATTCGTATGGCTAGACCACCAGCTCCCAAGCATGTTGACACAGATTATGAGCGCCACCTCAGGAAGTTAAATCGAGCACGTCTACAGAAAGAGGCGAGCTCGAGCTCGAGCAAATCAGCTGGCAAAAAATGCGGTAAAACCGTTCCCCAGCTGGGAGAACAGGAGGCGCAATCAATCCCCCCGCTTGTTGTGCCAACAACACATGAGAGTAGGCGTGCCCAATATTATTGTGGGCAAACCGTTAACGTTTCCGGGCTGGGCGATGTGGTAATAAACGAGGAGCATATTGCGCAGGCTGAATCGATCGGGATCACTGTTGGACAACTCCTCGATATCGAGCCCATGTCTCCGACTAGAGAGGAGGAAATAAAACGGAAATATGCCCGGGGCCAACCTTTGGTCGAGCCAGAGGAGGTCAATAAGCTCCCAACAAGAATGTATGAATTGCATCACTGGTACATGGACATTACCAAGATTTCCAATCGAGAGTCCCTCATGGTGAATGTCAACGAGGAGCATTACTACCATAAGAAAGCTGTGACCGTTGAGTATTCGGAACTTTTTCAGCTATACAATAAAGACGCACTTGACAAATCTATCGTCAGTTGCTATTGTCTGTAAGTGATTTCTTTCTGTAATTTAAGTCTCAAGCTAGCTAATCATTTTGATCAATCATTACCTGTAATTATCCTCACTATATTCTTTTCTGTGGTATTATGCAGGATGAAGATTTATGAAATAAAAAAAGGTGGACGCTATGGCATTGGGTTCGTTGACCCAAATACCATTAATGAATACACATGGAAAATAGATCCATATCACGCAAAATGTGTAGAGGAAAGCATGCTACAGTTCTTCAAGGAACTCAAATACAATGAAGATATACTGCTTCCTTACAACTTCCAGTGAGTCACACTGTCTTGTACTACAAATTTTGTTTTTCCCTACTAGCTATAGCTACGTGTTTTTGCTTACATATGCCCGCTTAATTAAGACATGCAAACGTGTGTGCATGCAGGTTTCACTGGATCTTGTTAATCATTAAAGTTGATGAAGGAACAGTTGAAGTACTAGACTCGCTACTTAAGAAAGCAAGTGACTACACCATCGTGAAGGGGATAGTCAACAGGTAATTTCAATCATTATTAACTATATCTCGGCCTATTTAATTAGTTCGTCATTTCCTGATAACAACTATTTAATAACCCATTTATTCATTTTCTTTGTCGGCAGGCAGGGCTTGGGCAAAGTTCATCAGGGCCACTCCAGGCCCATGGAAACAAAGTTTGAAATGGTATCGACCCAAGGTAAGTAATTAAGTAGTACTAGCTAGCTGCCATCTCTTTAATTATCATGCTTGATTAATTATTATATGATCAAAATTCCATTCTCATAAAGGCCCTGAAGCAGGCGCCGGGGAATGATCTATGTGCATACTACGTTTGCGAGAACATTCGCATGATGGCGTCCGAAAGGAGCAAATCTCAAAGACACGAGTGGGTACAATATCGATTGTCAGAACACTATTCACAATTTTTACACCATTATCGATATCTAGTCACACAACTAATACACATGCATATTGGTCTCCTTCTTAACAGTTCAAAAAGGTGCGGGTCAAGCTCCTAGCACAGGACCGCATAGAAGCAATTTAAGAGGAAATAGCGGGATTTTTGCTCGACCAGGTCATAGATCCCAAAGAAGAATACTATTATCCGCTACCGCCCCCATGAACTACTTCCAATTGTTATCGTGCTCCGAAGGTACCAATTAGCTAGGCTAATGCCACTGGCTCCAAAGGCACCAATTAAGAGAAATTGTGTGTGTGTATATATATATATATATAAATATATATGCATAACGTGTACAATATGTAGTATCGTAAAATACCAGCAAACGAAAAAGAATTAAATGGAAAACAAAAATCATAAACCTCAACCCCCCCCCAATCCATAAACCCAACCCCCCCCCAACATTTTAATACCGGTTGGTGACACCAACGCGTACTAAAGGGCTCCGCCCCCGAAGCGACTCGTGCCACGTGGTTGCCCTTTAGCACCGGTTCGTGCTGAACCGGTACTAAAAAAAGGGGGGGGGCTTTAGTGCCTACATTTTAGCGCCGGTTACCAAACCGGCACTAAAGGGCCTTATGAACCGGTGCTATTGCCCGGTTCTGCACTAGTGTGGTTGCATGCATGCATGCGCCTGTCCCAGTGGGCTCAGAGATTTTTTGACAATATCAGATATAAGAGGCAGGGTGTCTCTTCTTCCTCCCCCGCTCTCTAGCGCACGGCGACGACCCCCACACCCGTCGCCTGACCCGTCAACTCTCGGACTCGCTCCCTCCACAGCCACCGCGGCCGAATCCCGCTCGCTCCCATCTGAGTCTTCGCCATCATCCCCGTGCCTCACTACGCTCGAACGTGGCACTGCCTGCTTTGGGCTTTATTCTAACGCTAATTTCAACTACTGCGAAAACCTTTTTCACGCGCCTGAACATGAGTATCAATCAGGGCTGTCGTTTCCCTGCACTACATATGAACATGAGTGCGTTACATACGTAGGAGTATAGCACACGCGCGAAGGATTGTCGGCGGCAACGTATGCGTGGTAGGTTGCATTGATCGATGGTTAACTAATTGGCTACTATTTATGTCGTTTTCCTGCCATGTACCACTAGTATTTTTCTCTCTATCGGTGCTCATGATGGGATCCAGGTAAAGAAGCAGATAGTAGTCAAACAGCAGTGTGCAGCCAGGAGTGATTGACAAAAAACTATTATTTTAGGTGTTACCATCCCACAGAACTATCATTTTTTAAAAACTGGCCAAAAACTACTAAAAAATTCTAATTTTGTGACTAAAAATTACCACTTTCGAATAATGACCAGTTTAGATGATTTGAACCTGTTTATGTAGGTGGAACCCATCCGTTAGGGCTGACGTAGCCGCAAAGTCAACTCCGTTTATTCTGACCGTTAAGTTGACCGTTATTACAGATGGGGCCCATACATCAGCATCAACCTCCTCCTTCCTCCTCCTCTCTCTGTGGCATTTCCTCGAACACCTCATGTGCATCTCCGCCGCCCTCTACCGCCGGCGCTCACCTATGGAAAATCTCCATCCGCTTGTCCAGTGAGGCGAGGCAAGGCGTGCATCAGCCATCTGTCCGCACCTCCACTGTCGGCGGCGGGTCCCTGGGCGTCTGCCTGCGTCGTCCACAAGCAGCTCCGGCGCATCGTGCGGGGCCGATCTCACCAGGGAGGACCCGGCGTCGCGCCCCGTGCAGCAGCAGCTGGCCCCACCTCTCGTGCCCGGCTTCCTCGCGTCGGCCCCGACTAGCCGCCCTGCCGGACGCCGGCGTGAGGTAACTCGCGGCCAACCTCGATTCCTTTCCGACGCAGCTGCCCCTGCCAGGCGCCGGCCGACGAGCCTCCAAGCACCGGCCCTCGTCATCGCCGCATCTCCTGTGCAGGCATAGCTGGAGGAAGAAGAAGGGTGTGGTACAACAATACATTAAAAGTCGAACGACAGATATATAACAAAATTACCTATTGCAAGCGACGGTTGCGACCACGGTTTGATTCCCAGCCGAGGTAATTTTTGAATTTTTTGTGATTTGTCACATAGGGACTGACATGTGGGTCCCACATGTCATAACGCCTTATATACATAGCTAGTCTAATGGAGTTGATTTTGCTGCAACATCAGACCTGGAAGATGGGGGCCGTCTGTCGTAAACACGTTTAAATCGTTTAAACTGGTCATTATGTTCCTTTAAAGATCAAAGTGTTTATGTGGTTTGTGCATAAACAAGTTATTTTAACAAAGGATAACTTAGCAAAATGCAATTGGACAAGATCTACCAACTGTAGTTTCTGTGACCAACACGAATCCATCAAACATCTCTTTCTGGATTGTCCCTTAGCAAAAAATTTGTGGCGGTCGGTCCACATTGCTTTTAACATTACACCATCGAATTCCATCAATACGTTATTTGGGACGTGGCTTGATGGGATAAATTTTGATACAGCGCGACACATTCGTGTGGGAGTGTGTGCTTTATTATGGGCAATCTGGAATTACAGAAATGATTTGGTTTTTAACAGAATAACAAATATTCATTTTTTGCAGGTTATATTCAGAGCCATGGCGTTGATCCGTATGTGGTCGCTACTCACTCCGACGGAGGCCAGGGAGCGTTTGGTTACTGCGTCTACCCGATGGGAGATGGTAGCTCGGGGTATTTTCAACCGGTTTAGATGGCGGTCGTGTAATAGGATAGGCATATAGTGCTCTTATCCTTCTTTGCCTGCCGGTTGTGGCTTTTCCTTTACAGCTCTGGTGGAGCTTTTTACCTTTTTATTTTTGTTCGAGACTTGGAGACCTTTGTTGGATATTTTGCTTATTTATAATTTTAGCCGTATGCATCATTCAGATGCAGAGGCTGGGGCATACCCCCTTTTCGAAAAAAAACTGGTCATTATCTGAAACTGATAGTTTTTAGTCATAAAAATTAGAAAATCTTGGTAGTTTTTAATCACTTTTTTTGGAAGTGGTAGTTCAGTGAGACGCAAACCCCTAAAGTGGTAGTTTTTTGTTAATCACTCGTGCAGCCAGTAAGTACATACATTAATTTGCACGTACTATCTTCATTTCAAAATATTTGAAGTTCTAAGAATTTTCAAAACAGCAGTGTTCTAAGAATCATATTTTTTTGCATGGATTCTAAGATTCATGTTGAAGTACATGCATTTTTTTAAGTTTGACCAAATGTATTGAAAAATTCACAGATATCTACGATATCAAATATATATAATATGAAGATACAGATCATTATGAAACTAATGAAGTAAATTTGATTTTGTAGTTGCTAATATATTTTCATGTAAACTTGGTCAAACTTGATGAAGTTTGACCTAGAACAATTCTAGAAATTTAATTATTTTGAAACGAAGAAAGTATGCACGTAGCGTGCAGTACATACTGAAACGATGTTTGCTGCCTGGAGTCCAGTTATAACTCCATGCTGTGTATTTGAAATAAATTTCCGACCGACAAAAGCATCGTGCATGTATGAATCTGCATGCTATATGTGGCTGTCCTCGAGAAATTTGATGCAGAAAGCTGATCATACACTTGGAGCATCTCTATCCTATGCCGCGGAGTCCCAAAACCTGTTATATGGGGCACATTAGGCACCAAAAAAAGGAAAAAAGTCCCTCACCAAATGGTCAAAAAAAATTGTGGCAACTGCCCTCAAATTTAGCTATAAGTGTTGCATATTTGCAAGACATTGCGGCTGCTGCAAAAACAAAACCACAGCCTGGCGAACCCACCACCCCGCTAAAACTTCCCAACCGCCAGATCGTTGCCATCCAATGCCGTCTCGACTGATTCTCGCAGCCACACGGCACCACAGCCACCCTGCCGGCCACCACTGGCGCCACCACCAGTCCGCCTCGCCCTCGACCCTCCTAACCGCCGCAAAATCTCCGAGCACAGACATCCCATTTTTTTTCCCGGCCGATGCGATCACTGCTGCCCGATGACGTCCACTAGAGGCCGCCGCGACCCCGACGTGACCACCTCTACCACCGCTGAACCGCTGTTCCGTGCAGGATGGGATTAGCTCCATTCATTTGCATTCCTGCTAGCAGTACAACAAGCTCTGGCCTTAGCTCCTCTTGACGATAGGTCGCTGCGGCGCCGCCAGATTTGTCAGCTTCCCTCCATCCCCTCGCCCCGCCCTCGCTATCTTTCGTCGTCGTCTGACGACCTCCGCTGGCCAAGATCAATATCGGCGCCCCATGACCGTCAGATCCGCCTCCCTACCGCCAGATCTCATGTTTCAACTGCTTTCCAAATTTTAGGGCACTAGTACTAGGGCATATGAAAAAGAAATAACTTCTCTGGTGGCCAAAACCTTATCTTTCCTCACCTAAAACCATTTGTAGGGTACCAAGTTTTGTATCATCTATTGGAGATGTTAGAGCATCTCCAATGGTTGCACAAAAATTTCACTCCCAATAAAAGTTATAGCGTGTCACTGTAGCACTTTTAATGTGCCGGGACCAACATTGCTTTAGCCGTCGCCCAAAAACGCGCATCCAAAAAACCACGCAGTGCAAATTGTGAAGCGCGCGCAATACAGAGCCCAAAATATGCTGCGCGATAGCATCTTTCAGCGCGCGCCCAAAACTTTGTAGCGCGTGCAATATTTTACAACATCTGTTGGAACTGTCTGGCGCCCAAAAAAATGAATTTTTAGCACACGGAGCTCTTTTTGGGCGCCTGTTGGAGATGCTCTTATTGTGCCAAAAACATATCATATATACCCTTTTTTTGGCACACTATAAACCAGGTCATATGTTTTTAGCATGATGTTCGTGTATAACTTTTACGTAGAAAGCAAAGTACAAATTTTGGTTTTAGAGGCACCAAGACTATTCCCCGGCAAAAAAAAAACACACCAACACTATGACGTAGACAGTTACACGCGCACACACAACATGCACACACCTTTTGCGTCTATCAACGATTAGAAGAGTTGTGAAGCCTGAAGATTGACTAAATCATCAGATGAGCCTTGATATCGGCGTCGTCTTCCGCCAAAAGAATATATACTAGGCGTTGGTAAACATATGGAACATCAAATATGGATCTTGGTTTCTGTAGGCCAATCCTGCTAATTATCCAGCAAAATTAAAGGGGCCGCCTATACCTCAGGTGCCTGAATATATTTTCTGCATCAGCTACATTTGTAGACTGTTAGCTCATCATCCAACGGCAAGGATCCCGCACACATAGTTCTTCTTCTTCCTCGCTTCCTTCTTCCACGCACGAACTTTTCCTTACTCGCGCCCCTAACGAACGCTGGCCTGGACTATTTTGAGGTACCTGATGTTTAACAAAAGAGCACAAGAAATGATGCACTATGGATGAACATGACTAGGGCTGTCGTTTCCCTGCACTATGCATGAACATAGGTAGGGTGTGAGTGCGTTATTACGTACGTACGTGGACAGCGCACAAGCAAAAGGAATGATGGCCGCCGTGCAACAACGTACGCACCAGACTTTCTCCCTCTCTCTCTCGCGCGCGCGCCCGCATGGATTCATATGGACGGTCTATCTTAATTATGGACACGCGCGCAAACTATTAGGATTCGCGGGGCCTAACTATCGCTCCTGGCATTTGTATGCAAAGAAACAAAGAGAAGAAACAAAAACCCCATGTGCATCATGCATGCATGCATGCAGGCATACAAACACGACGCAATGAATTTAGCGAGGGGGCAGGAAGGATCCTGTTCGCAGACATATTTGTCGTTAAGGAGGCTGCTGGGTGCTGGCTAGGCAGTACTAGCCACGGCAACCCCAACGCGGCCGCGATCTAAACGGATGCAGTTTTTGTCTGCTTTTTTGTTCATTTGAATTAGAGCGGACATGCGTGTTTGGTTTTCGATTTGGATTGTCCGGTGCGTCCAACGTTGCCGACGCATTAAATCTGCATGGTCTTAAAAAATTATAAAACATTTAAATTTAAAACATACAAATTAATAAAACACAACTAAACATTTAAACCACCGGCCGAAGTCTACTTCAAACATAATTCAACAATAGTATAAACATAAAAGAACCCAGCCGCCCAGCAGCTGTAGCCCGCAGGCCTAGGGGTAGTCCTCGGAGTCGGAGCGGATGAGGTCGAAGACCACCGACGGCCCAGCCCATGGGAATGCCTGCCGGTAGGCCGCCAACGTTGCCTCCTCCGCCGTCTGCTACGCGGCGTGCGTGCTCTTCCTTCTCATGTTCCCGCCGCCCCTTCTCCTCAAGTGCCCACCACTGCCGGCGCTCCTCCTCCTCCTCCTCCTGCTCCAGCTGCATGCACTGCTTCCTCTGGGCCCGCTCCTCCGGCAGCGCGCGGCTCTTCCACTACTCGACTTAGGCCGCCTCCCGCTCCTCCGCCGCGCCAAGCCACACGGGCGGCGCGCTGACCCACTCCCGCACAACACCCTACCACTGGTACGTCTCCGTGGTGGCGGATAGTGTCGGCGTGGGCTTGGGTTGTGCTGGTGGATGCGGTGGTGGTGGAGGGTAGATGCAGTGCCCCGCCACCGAGAGCTGGAGTGCCTCGGCGAGGCCAAGTGAGTAGGCGTCCTCCTCTCGCTTGGACTCCTCGAGGGTGTGTTGTTAGGCCTCCTCCAGTGTAGCGAAGTACGCTGCCTCGGCCTCCTCCTCCTCATGCGCCATCACCGAGGGTGGCGGTGCAAAGCCTACATCGATCCGGATTGTGCCGCGGTAGCGCACGTCCTGCTCAGTAGAGAATCGGGCTTCCCAGGTGGGGGAGTCTAGCGCGCACGTCGGGTCGCGGCGCTGCTATAGCGTCAGGACAACACACCACTTGTGGATCACCTCTGCACGCGCACGTGTTGATTGCAGCACGCCTGGTACAAGAATGCGGTTGGGGTCCAAGTGTCAGCCGTGGCGGAGATCCCGCCACGGCAGGGAATACTCCCAGTGGTACCGTGCGCAGTGCACCAGGATGTACAGCCTATCCCATGGCCGGCGAGCCCTTCCCGCCACTGGCACCAGCGCCCACCTCGCCGGACCGCGCAGGAGCTGACCTCGATGTCATGCTTGGCCTAGCCCATGCCTTCGCCAAAGAAATCAGCCATGATAATATTCATTTGCCATGACCCCCGCGTCCCCCTCCTCTGGCGACATGGGGGGCAACTCCCAGCGACACCCACCGCCCTCCCCTTCTCCTCCCTCGTCGCGCCGCCGCCTGAGGCGCCGCCGACGAAGCCCGGGCGGGCTCCAGTGACGGCGGCGGCGAGGCGTTTCCCCTAGGTCTCTTCTTCCCTCTCGTCTTGGGAGCATCTAGCGGCTGGAGGAGGGCCGTGGGAGCTTCGATCTGGACTTGCGGGTGCGGCGAGCCTAGGGGCGTGGGGCTCCGTGGCGGGCGCTGGCCGGGGGCTGGCGGCGCTTGGATGCTCCGGCGCATGGCTAGATGCTGCGGTGGAGGTTGATTCCTCTTCCCAGATCTAGTCTGGGCCTGGTAGCGGCCGGCGGCGTCCCGCTCTGATGCGCATCGGGCGTGCGGCAGCAGGACTCGGCGGCCAGCGAGGGCTGGATCCCGGGGCAGTGGCCCCAGACGTCGTAGGACTGTGTCGGCGGCTATGGACTCGCGACGGGCGACGCGGTGGTGGACGATCCGTGCACAAGACGCTTGATGGAGGCCATTGGAACATATCTGGGTGAAGACTTGCTCGCGGTTGCTGCCGAGGCCGGCGATGGCGGCACTATTCGGTGCCGTTCCGTTGTTGAAGGCATCGCTGTTGAGAAGTTCCAGGCCACTATCTGCTACCTCCGGGGGAAACCCTAGATCAGTAGATCGGATGACGGCGGCATTATTGTGTCGTTTACCTCTTGCGGCGTCATTCTTGGAGGTGTACATGGGCTCGAGGGACCAGTGGACGGAATAATTGGTGAAGCAGTGATTCATCCTGCACATTAATGATGGCGATTCTCGGCGGCGTGGCGCAGTGAAGACTCGGCGCCCGATGTGTGGCATGGGACTCGCGAAGGAGGGTGACGTTATCAGGCGTCGTGGTGGCGTCGATGGCAGAGAGACCGGGCAAGGTGGTGTAGCAGTACAGCACTGAAGATGGATTGGAGGCAGGTGACTGCGGCGGCCTCATACCCGGCTGGCGTCCTGGTTGAGAAGTGCGTCGTACTACTAGGTGCCCCATACCCGGCAGGCGTCCTGGTTGGGACCTCAGGTCTTAGATGTTTAGGTTTGGCTGCGATGTCTATTTGGTATTAGGCCCGGACTATCAGCGTCCCTTCATCAATTGGATAGGAGTAGCGACAGTTGTTGCTTAGATGGTGGCTTTAATCTTACTGTTGTATGACTTTGTAAGGTTATGTGAGAATAATTAATAAAGTGGCCGTATGCCTCACCCAGATGCAGACGCCGGGGGTGCTCCTCCTTTTCTAAAAAAAGTACGGTTCCTGTCTGCTGGCGAGCGGGCACGCGTGGCTAGATTTGGACAGGAGGAAGAACAAATGGATGAGACACCCCCCCCCCTCCCGCACACTTGTCATTCGAAAAAAAGGTAGACACTGGATGATTCCAGCCACTGTCATGCGGGTGGCAGCATTTACTAGGACTGCATGGGGTAGTTGAGCAGCCGACACGCAAGCCCGAGGTGAACACCGAGTGGACGCTCGGCGCGCTTGTCTCGTGTCCATGTGGATGCAAATCAGGCGCAAATTTGGGCCGGGTATGCGTCCAGACGGACAACAAGTGGACGGGAATTGGGTTTGCGTCGCACGTTGGGTTGGTGTTTTGGTGTGCTTCAACCGAAATAGGCATGCTTAGACCAATTGTGTTGGCGCGTTGGAGTTGCCCTAACAATTGAAATCCCACCATTGTTCACTGGATCGATCGGTTAGTGCACTGCAATATCAATCGATGAATGTAACATAGGGTTCATTAATTAGTTTTATTGTATGTTCATTGTCATGGTACCATACAGTATCATATTGTACCATAGAGTAAACATACAATATCATATGGTAGGACTATCATATTGTAAGCAAATTGGTACTCCCTCCGTTCGGGTTTATTAGGCCTCTCGGCATTACAAGCATATCCTTTTTTATAAGGCCTCGCTTTGGAAATGTGCATGCATGCAACCATTTCATTGGTTGCATTTAAATCCATTGTTGTTGGTGCCATGGCTAAGAAATTAATACACTTCATACGTGCTTTTTCATTAGCTGCATGCATGTGAGAGAGTATATTGGAAGTGAAAAGAAAGAATTAATATGAGCAAATTACTATGTACCTTGGTCTAAGAAAAGTTGTCTTTGGACCTAATAAATCCGGACGAAGGGAGTATGAAACAAGTTTGCCTAGCTAGCTGTTCATTGGTCAATCGGCACACACACAGCAGGGACGTGGTCCAGATCAATCGATGTCTAGGCGGTGCTCCCCTAGCTAACTAACAATTGGGAATCCAGCACTGTTCATTGGGTCGATCGGCAGATTCAGGCACGTGGTCCAGATCAATCGATGCCTATGCAATACTGCTCTAGCTAGCTAAGGGCAATCTCTAAGGGTGACCCCTAAATTTTCACCTGCATTTGTCCGGAGACACGGGTTCGGAAGACCGCCATCCAACACTGTCCGCATACATTCCAACCCGTATTTGAGCTAATCAGACAAAATTCATGTAAACCGGTCGATATTCATCAAAATTCGTATAAGAAAAAAGTACAAATCATCAATACATAGGATGTAAATTAAATCTAGTACAATAATGTCTTAAATTGGGCTAGATTAATCAGATGTCCAACAAGTTTTTCTTCAACGGATCACCCTCCCATACATACTCTCTCTTCAGCTTTATCCAACAGTATGTATACGTAAATGGCCGTCCCTCTGTCCTGCTATACATGACGGCAGCGCGTTTAGGCTACATAATGTTTACACTAACATTGAATGAATGAATCAACCAACAAGTTGAGCAAGAGGAAGCACAACTTACGACATTGTCCTCTGCCGCGTGCAATGACCACCTTGCCTCGAGCTGACAAACCGCGTTACAAAACTTGGTGACGCTGGTCTGGATAACGTACCGGTGATATGATAATGACCTCACATTACAATCTTGAATGATGTACATGTTGTAGGGTGTAATGTGCTTTCGTACATGAAACGATTCATGCATTTGCTACCAGAAGGTCCCGCCCTTCGCTCCTGCCTACGAAATCTGTGGATACGGTCAACCACACATCACACAACAACTCATCCTCCATGATCAAGTAGGTCGCCATCCTTCATACTCTGAAAAAGGACATAGCGTTTGAAATTAAGCTCATTGGCATTTGACCGAACACCTGCCAAGAGTGGTGTCCACAAGCGAGCGGAGTGTACCTGGCTACAAACGGCTTCAGAGTGGAGAGCACCATCGTAGAGGCGAGTGGGCACGTAGATGCTGGTTGTGGACGTCCGCCAATGCCTCTGTGGTGGCCTGAGACATACAGCTGCGGCAACGCAGGTGGAGGTGCGGATGCAAAGCAAGGGAGAGAATGAACGGAGTGGAAGGAAATGGGACCAAGAGAGGGGATTGGTGAGCCAGGAGTATCAGAGTCCTATGTGTCTATTGTCCGGATCTCTGCAAAGCCCTCACTTTGTCTTTAATTTGTGGGAGAAAACACATTTAAAACGTCCTACGAACGAATATAAGCCTGCATTGAATGGCTTCCGCGGTCCGGTCCGCGCGGTCAAAATGTATGCTGGCGGTTTGAGGGTCGGCGTTGAAGATGCCTAACAATTGATAATCCTCCACCACTGTTCATTGGATCAATCTGCAGATACACTACTGGCGCACAATCCACATCAATCGGTGGATCTAGATCGAGCTAATATGTTCTGCAGTCCATAAGCTTGGTTCGCATGTAATTTTTGAACTTTTTAGGTATTAGACCTCCTGCGCCAACGAATTACCGCAAAAGAGTACAAACGAAAATCATTGATGAAACATTAAAACTACGGGTACCTGCGCCGGCAACACAATGCACTTCGGTCGTATCCCATGGCGGCTAGTTGCATATCACAGGAATCCGTCGGCTGGGTTCGCTGAAACGGAACTGAGTGGCCACATGGTAGAGGCTACGGCGGCAGTCGCTTATATACACGCGTATACACTTATTTTTATAAATGCACATATACACTTTACCTTTATGAGCACCTTCAAAAGACTGAGCCAATATATCGTCTTGAAATTTACGTAGTCACCGTAGGCACCTCACTGAATGTGCATCGCCGGAAATTCTGAAATAATCCAGAAATAAATGTGAGCACTAGGACTTGAACCCTCGTGGGCTGGGATACGACAATCCCTCTAACCATTCAACCACAGATTGGTTCATGATTTCCTCCTGATTTTGATGTAAACACTGTTTGGATAATTGAACCAATGCATGGATTACTAAAATCAGTTTTGCATGTACCCACAATTATGCATTTATGCAAAATCGACAAATAGTCCTTTTTTTGCAAAAACTGGTTTCCTGTGAACAAAACCAACTCGCCATGGATAGTACGATGTTCTCGCTCCTCTGTTACGCCTCCTGCGACAGCGCCCTGGGCGACGTGGTCGAACATGTACATTGGCATCAGTGTCAATTAACCAATCAGAAGATTGACATACTGAAAGGATGGTAGAAAAAGTACCGTATCCAGATTCCTTCATATAAGTATCGCCGATGACAACATTAGCGGACTTGTCGCTCTTCTCAAGTTCGCGCTCCTCAAAGCAGTTAGGACATCTCAGAGCCCGGTGATTAGGATCACCGCAGACATGGCATAGTTCCTTCCCTTTTTTATGAGAATTCTTCTTGAAGTTGGTAGGATGTGACGGCTTATTCTTTGCATCAAACTTGCATTTGCCCTGAGTTTTATTCTTGTTGTTTTTGGACTTGTTGGGCTGGAAGTTCTTCTTTTGTATCATGTGGGCACTAGAAGCTCCTTCGGTGACTCGAGCACGTGTGTCTTTTGCTCTCGCCTTCTCTTCAACATCAAGAGTACCAATGAGATCCGAAACGGAGAACTCATGTCTCTTGTGTTTCAGAGAAGTAGCAAAATTGTTTCATGCAGATGGAAGCTTGGCAATGATGCCTACCGCAACAAATTTGTCAGGCAACACGCACTTGAAGTACTCAAATTCCTTTGCGAGCGACTATATCTCATGAGCTTGCTTAACAACATAGCGCTCATCTGTCATCTTGTAGTCATAGAATTGCTTCATGACGTACAACTAGCTGCCAGTGTCTGAGGCTCCAAACTTGGGCTCGAGCGCAGCCCACATGTCCTTTCCATTGGCAAACGACATATACGGATCCACAATGAAATCATCGAGAACACTCAGAAGGGCGCCCTTGAACAGGGTATCGATCTTCTCAAAAGGTTCCTGTTGTGCAGGATTAAGATCGCCCTCAAGTTTGCCCTTGGTGGCGTCATTGCAGTACATGGTCTAGAACCAGTAAACTGCTCTCGTGCCCGACCTCTTATATTGCACCCCCTTAAAGGTAGGTGGCTTCAGATGTGCAACAAAACCACTCGAAGTAAATTGCCTATAATTAGATTTTTGGAGTGTTGAATATATGAGCAAATTACTACGAGATTTAACCTGAATAAACAGTAAATAAATCATGATGACAATAACTGAGATTAAACCAATCATGCGGGCAAGCATTGTAGATGAACAGATCGAATCTAGGGCGCATACTAAAAACAAGAATTCTTGCACGATCTCGTTCAAGGAGGATAGAATGACATACTATGCGGCGGGAGCAGAACCGTCAGCGTTGAGGTTGGCGGCCATGTTGATGAAGAGGTTGCCAGGATCGGGGAAGAAGTCGTCGTTGGCAAAGTCATCGCTCCCAGCAATCATGCGAATGCATTTCCCAAAAACCTAATCGCCCCTCTCCCGTACAGGATCACGAGAGGCGGGATACCGGAGGCTTGCTGTCCCTTCGCACGGTGCACGCTGGAAGGAGGGATAGAGAAGACTTGCATGGTGGCGCAATGATCTGGATCGGTGTGAAACCATATTTTGTGGCAGCGGCTAGGGTACACGTATGCTTGACTATATAATGCTGGTCGGGTAGGTCATGGGATTAATTCCGTACAGGATCAGGAGAGGTGGGGTTCCAGAGGCATGTTGTCTCTTCTCATGGTGAACGCCGGAATGGGGGGTGGAGAAGACTTGCGTGGTGAAGAAATGATCTGAAATGGTGTGAAACTATATGTTGTGGCAGCGGCTAGGGTAGACGTCTGTCTGACTATATAATGTCGGTCGGGTAGGTTGTGGGAGTAAACCCCACGTCCACGTCACGATCCAAAAGAATCAAAAACGGTCCAGCAATTAACACACTCGTTAATTATTATTTAATGACTCATTAATTTTGTGCATAACTTTGTCCTCGGCTCGTTCCCGAAACCGGGCTCGGCCCGTGTTGGAAATATGCCCTAGAGGCAATAATAAATTGGTTATTATAATATTTCCTTGTTGATGATAAAGGTTTATTATTCATGCTAGAATTGTATTGACCGGAAACTTAAATACATGTGTGGACATATAAACAAGTACCGTGTCCCTAGTGAGTCTCTACTAGACTATCTAGTTGATGAAAGATGGTTAAGGTTTTCTAACCATAGACATGAGTTGTCATTTGATAACGGGATCATATCATTAGGAGAATGATGTGATGGACAAGACCCAACAGTACGCTTAGCATTTAACCGTGTCACTTGAGATTATTGCTATAGCTTTCTACATGCCAAGTATCTATTCCTAAGACCATGAGATCATGCAACTCCTGGATACCGGATGAATACCTTGTGTTCTATCAAATGTCACTTCGTAACGGGGTGATCATAAAGATGCTCTACAAGAATCTCTGAAGGTTTCTGTTGAGTTGGCATGCATCGAGACTAGAATTTGTCACTTCGTGTGACGAAGAGATATCTCTGGGCCCTCTTGGTAATACAACATCGTAAATAGCTTGCAAGAAATGTGGCGAATGAGTTACTCACGAGATCTTGTATTACGAAACGAGTAAAGAGACTTGTTGGTAATGAGATTGAACTACGTATGGAGATACCGACGATCAAATCTTGGGCAAGTAACATATTGCCGGAGAAAGGGAATTGCATACGGGGTTAACCGAATCCTTGTAGGAACCACTGCTCAAGATATCTTCCGATATGCCGATAAATCGGCCGATTTATCGCTTACCGCTGTCAGACCGATAAAATAAATCGGCCGATATGCCAATAAACTGGCCGATTTACCCCTTATCATGGGTCGATCGATAAGTTCCCGATAAGCGACATCCCCAACATTGGTAGGAACCAATATGGGCATCTAGGTCCTGCTATTTGTTGTTGACCAGAGAGGTGTCTTGGTCATGACTATACGATTCCCGAACCCGCAGGGTCGCACGCTTAACGTTCATTGACGCTAGAGTAGTATTGAGATATTTGATGAATGCTAACCGAATGATGTTCAATGTCCCGGATGATATCCCGGACATCACGAGGAGTCTTGGAACGGTCGAGAGGTAAACATTTATATATGAGAAGTCATATTTTGGGTTCCGGAAAAAGTTGCAGTTTTTTCGGTATTGTACCGGGAAGCTTCCAGAAGGTTCTAGAGGATTCTGGAGGGGTCCAGAAGTCCACAAGTTGGACCACCATGTCCCAAGGTCTGGCATGGGATGAGGGAAGGCGCCCTGGCCTTATTGGGCTAGGTGCACCAAGTCCTCAAAAGCCCATGTGGCTAGGGAAGAGAAAATGGGGAGTCCTAGTAGCAATAGGATTGGACTTGGAGTTCAGGTCCTATCCTCCTTGGCGCCAACTCCTATTAGGAGTACGGCTGGACTCCCGGTCCTCCCATGCATATAAATATAGGGGAGGGGCGCCACAAGGCACCCCAACACATTGGCCTTGGCTGCTGCCCCATCTCTTCCTCTCGACATAGTTCTCGTCTACGGTTTCTCGTTTAGCGAAGCCCCGCTGGTATTTCGACTTCACCACCACCATCACCACTACGCCGTCATGCTGGTTGTGATCCCATCTACTTATCCGCCTTCTTTTGCTGGATCAAGGAGGAGGAGATGTCATCCAGCCGCATGTGTGCTAAACTCGGAGGTGTCGTCCATTCGGCACTAGATAGGTTGGATCGTGATCTGATCGCGAAGAGATAGATCTTGGGTGTTCGTAGGAAATTTTTTGATTTTCATGCTTCATTCCCCCAATAGCCCGGCGCGGCGAGCAAGGAGGAGGAGCGCGCGTGTAGGTCTCCTTTTGCATGCTCATACAAGTTCTAGAAGAGCTCACCTTATAAAGAGGTGTAACTCCCACTCAACTTTTGGGGTGGGACTAAACTTTAGTCCCACTCACACCACTCACAGCCATGCATTAATGGTCCATGAGAATTTTAGATTTTTAGTTGGGCTTTGGGCCAAAGGCCTACTAACAATTTTCAACACTTACTTTTTGCAAGAGCTTTTGCTTCCACGGTGATATTTGGCATGACTGGCTGACTACTCGTTGCAGAAACCCTGAGTGGGAGCAAAACATGTCAATCTTTCTGAAATAACTGAAACATCCTATGTGATCATTTCTCTAGACGAAAACTGTTGGCTCTAAGTGCCTGCAAACCCTAGCTGTAATGAATAAACTAGTCCAATAATGCATAAAATGGAAATGTTGGTTCTGAGTGTCTGCAAACCATAGCTGTAATGAATAAACTAGTCCTATAATGCATAAAAACACAGCGAGAATAAATGAAGAGCAGTTGGTTTGGTTGAGTTGAGTGGCTTTTCTCCATGATAGCCACTTGTAGGCCCCACTGTGGAATGCACATTGGGCTAGACAATTTCTCTGAACAACGGTATTACGAACACGGACGTATTCTAATTTTCCCCAAAGTTGGCTAATTAAGGATGTTGTCTGGCTTATGTGAGATGCTAGTTGGTGCGCTTGAAATGATGAAATCGACTGCAATCTATGCGCGTCCTATCTTCTGTTCACGTGCACAACAGATCCAGGGCATATGGAAAAGAAAAGACTTCTCTCGTGGCCAAAAACCTCCTCTCTCTCCTCACCTAAAAGCATTTCTGAGGGTACTGAGGGAGTCCTGGATTAGGGGGTGTCCGGATGGTCGGACTATACCTTCAGCCGGACTCCTGGACTATGAAGATACAAGATTGAAGACTTCGTCCCGTGTCCGGAAGGGACTTTTCTTGGCGTGGAAGGCAAGCTTGTCGATACGGATATGCAGATCTCCTACCATTGTAACCGACTTTGTGTAACCCTAACCCTCCCCGGTGTCTATATAAACCGAAGGGTTTTAGTCCGTAGGACAACATACAGAACAACAATCATACCATAGGCTAGCTTCTAGGGTTTAGCCTCTCCGATCTCGTGGTAGATCTACTCTTGTACTACCCATATCATCAATATTAATCCAGCAGGACGTAGGGTTTTACCTCCATCAAGAGGGCCCGAACCTGGGTAAAACTTCGTGTCCCTTGCCTCCTGTTACCATCCGGCCCAGACGCACAGTTCGGGACCCCCTACCCGAGATCCGCCGGTTTTGACACCGACAGGCACCTTCAAGGCGGAACCGCAAACTGCCCGCATCCGTCTGAACAGGGCTGTCCGAACCACAGAGCCATCCAACACAGGACTATATCGGTCCGCAGGGTGGTCCAGATGCGATTCCTCCCGCAAAACGGAGACAAAAGTGGGGGAGCTTTGTCCAGACACGCAAAACATGGGGATCCGACACCCCGGGCCCACCCAAAACCCTTCATGGACCACACGACTCCATCCTCCCCATTTTCTCTCCCTCTCTTACCGTCGCCGCCAATCCACCACCCCGGCCACCATGCCACACCTTGTTAGAAATCTGTGTCTCGGTCACCTCTAGCGCTCCAGGATGCCTCCACCCCACTTCTCCTCCGTCTTCACTCAACCCCTGTCCTGTGATTGCCCTGCTAGATACTATCTGCTACCGCTATTCTCACCACAGCGGGCAACTGTTCGGTGAATCGCCAAAGATGAAAATAGTTGTCCCTTCTTCTTTCTATCAATGGATTCTGATTTCGAGTACATATACGAGAAGTATGTTGAGTCGTCCGACGAGGAGGAGTACTCTGATGAGACGGCGATGACACAGGCAGTCCTTGAAGACGCGGAACATGCACACGAGCATGTTCTCAACTTCAAGGGCTCGATTAAGGGTCATCGAGTGCTCAACCGCAATAGGGCGCTGGGGCATTTGACACTGATGGCCGACTACTATGGCCCTGATGCACTATTCGCTGACCATTTTCTACATTTTCGGATGCACAAATTGTCTTCGATCGTTTGTACCATGGCATCCAATCCTACGATATTATCCTGAAGAAGGACTCCATGGGAACGATTTTCTTCTCTGGTTCCCAGAAGTACACGGCCGCACTTCGGATGCTTGCATATGGCATGGCCGCTGATCTGGGGATGAGTACCTACGGATGTCTGAAAGCACAAGTGGAGACGTCATGGTCAGGTTTGCAACTACCGTGGTTGAGGTGTTCGTACCTCGGTACCTAAGAGGACCAACTGTGGCAAACACCGAGAGGCTCCTAGCGATCTTAGAAGCAAGAGGGTGGCTAGGTTTGCTTTGATATCTTGACTACATGCATTGAAAATGAAAGAACTGCCCGAAGGCTTTACAAGGGCAATATCAGGGTCATTTTAAGAAGTCCACCATCATTCTTGAAGCACTTGCATCACAGGATCTTTGGATTTGGCATGCTTTCTTTGGCATGCCCGGGTCTCACAATGACATCAATGTGCTACAATAATCGCCGCTGTTTGCGAGGCTGACTGAAGGAAAAGCTCCTCCTTGCCACTATATTGTTAAATGGACATGAGTACAATATGGGCTACTATCTGTTGACAGTATCTATCCTCCATGTGCTACCTTTGTCAACACCATCTCAAACCCGGTTGGCCAAAAAAAGGGTCACTTTGCCCAATGACAAGAAGCAACTAGAAAGGATGTAAAGAGGGCATTTGGAGTTCTGCAGGCCCGTTTTGTAGTTGTTCATGGACATGCCAAACAATGGGATTCGAAAACCTTGTTGGAGGTGATGACATATTGTGTGATCATGCACAACATGATCGTCGAGGATGAGGGTGATGATGCAGCAGCAGCTTTGGAATTTGAGAACATTGGTGATCCTATCCAACTTCCGTGCCAGAATCCGGCCATATTTTAGGAATTTATTCAAATGCATCAACAAATTCTGCATTGACCAACTAACGAGCAGCTGAAGGAAGATCCGATTGAGCATCAGTGGGCGGTGAAAGGGGACAACAATGCTGGGATGTAATGTTTGAACCTTTTAATTTTGAACTAGTGTTGCAAGCGACAGTTTGAATGTTTGTACCCTTTGCATGCGGCTATTTGATCACACGGACTTGGGAAAAAATGAGGAAGGCAGGATGTATGCGGCTATGGTTGGACTCCCGCATCCGTCTTTGCAGACTGCCCCCCTCCCCTGTCCGCGGACGGATGCGGGAGAAAATTTATGGGTCACCTTTAGAGATGCCTTGAGGTACCAAGGTTTTGATCAGCTATTCGACATGCTCTCATTGTGCCAAAAATAGACCATATATACCATTTAGTTATATTCGCACATTATAAACTATGTCATATATTTGCAACAGATCCAGCTAGTTGTCATAATTGCATGATGTTCATGTATAACTTAAGCTAAATATAACTTTCGGTTTTAAGAGCAGCAAGACTATAACATAGCCAGGTACACAAACAAAAGGTGTCCTGCAAAGACTGGACTATTTTAGATCCAGATTTTTTTAGCAAGGAGACAGGAAAAAGAAAAAATACAGACTAGCCAAGTGAAGGTTTGTAGGCCGAAGACCAAGGTGGCCTTAGAATTCATGACCTGCAGGTCAAGAATGAGGCTCTTCTTACTAAATGGTTCTTCAAACTTCTTACTGAGGATAGTGTTTGGCAAACCATACTGCGCAACAAGTATCTATACCAAAAGGCGTTGTCTCACGCATATTGGAAACCTGGCGACTCGCACTTTTGGGATGGCCTAATGGCGGCAAAGAAACATCTCTTTCACTTTGGGTCTTTCGCGATAAAGGACGGGTTGGAGATTCATTTTTGGGAAAACATTTGGTTAGGCAATGCAAGTCTTCGAGAACAATATCTAGCCTTGTACAACATCGGTCGCGATAAGAATAATATATTGCGCAGGTGCTCAGTTCATCCCCGCCTAATATTTCGTTCAGGCGGGATTTGACTATCCCTCGGCTTATGTCATGGCATAATATTTTGTCCTGTTTGGATGCGATTAGTCTGACACAATGCCGGGATGTGTTTCGTTGAAACCTTACTACATCAGGGTCTTTCACCGTAGACTCTATATATCAGGCCCTCACGCATTCTGAGGTACTGATGAGTAATAACAAGAAAATTCCGAGGGTGAAGATTTCACTAAAAGTTAAAATCTTCATGTGGTATCTTCGTAGTAGAGTTGTGCTAACCAAAGACAATCTCGCAGGGCGCAATTGTCAAGAGAGTAAGAAATTTTGTTTTTGCACTCATGATGAGACAATCAGACACCTTTTTTTTCCAATGTAATTTTGCACATTCTACGTGGTCAGTCATCCAAATAGCGTCAAGTTTATGTCCGCCCAAAAGAGTTGCCAATATATTTGGTCATTGGGGTGGTATTTCAAATAGGTTCAAAACTCTACTGAGGGTGCGAGCGTATGCCTTACTATGGTCGCTTTGGCTATGTAGAAATGATTTTGTTTTTAATGACAAAAATACTTCTCCTCTGTTTATTTTTCGTTGTACGCACTTGCTTCGTTTGTGGTCTATACTACATCGAGCGGAGGTCCAACCACTGTTCAAAACGGTGAGTAAGCGGTTGGAGCAGGTGGCTATGGAGGCTTTTCCGCAACATGGGTGGCAGCATAACCTTCAGATCGGTCCACCTCACCTTTCGACAGTGGCATAGTGTCGGTCTATAGGACTCTACTTTTGTCGATTTGTCACCTTTCCACATGGGTGGCAACATAACCTTCTGGTTGTTAGACTTTTGGTGTTATGCTGTGTGCATTCTAATTATGCAGAGGCTGAGTGTTGCTCACAATGCTTTGTATTCACTTGATGCTACATTTCAAATTAATAAAATCGCCCTTTATCGAAAAAAAGGTACACGGGGACAAACAACATGCAGACATTTTTTGTGTCTATCAAAGATTGGAGTTGTGAAGCTTGAAGATTGACTAAATCATCATGTGAGCGTTGATATCGGCGTTTTCTCCCGCCAAAAGAATACTATGCCTTAGAAAACACAAGGACATCAAACATGGGTTTTGGTTTCAGTAGGCCAATCCTCCTATAACTATCCAAGAGAAAGAAAGGGGCCGCCTATACCTCAGGTGCCTGAAAGGTGGCTGAATATATTTTCTACACAAAGCTGATTTTGTAGACCGTCATCCAACAGAAAGGATCCCTTACACACTGCAACCAACGCTAGCCAGACCACCTGCCGCCGTACCCATGGTTGGCGGCGCTCCTCGCGCGCCCCGCCGACCTAAACAGTCATCCCTCAGACACACTCTCCCACCACCAAGGTCGTGGCCCATCCAAGCCGTTGCAATCGTCCCCACGCCTCAATGCGCCGCCATGGCGCCATCATCTTTGGGCCGGTGCTAACGGTGAATTCAACTACCGTGAAAACTATTTTGAGGTGTCTGATGTTTAACAAAAGAGCAAAAGAAAAGATGCACTATGCATGAACATGAGTAGGGCTGTCGTTTCCCTGCACTATGGCGTGAGTGCGTTATTACGTACGTACGTGGACAGCACACGCGCAAAAGGAATGATGGCCACCGTGCGACAACGTACGCGCCATACTCTCTCTCTCTCTCGCGCGCGCGCGCGCGCGCCCGCATGGATGATATGGACGGTCTATCTTAATTATGCACACGCACGCAAACTATCTCTCCTGGCATTTGTATGCATATGCAAGAAACAAATAGAAGAACCAAAACACCATGTGCACCATGCATGCATGCATGCATGCACACAGGCATAAAAACACGACACGATGAATTCAGTGGGGAGGCACGATGGGTCCTTTTCGCAGACATTTGTCGTTAAGGAGGCTAGGCACTACTTGCCCTAGCTAAAAATTCAAATCCCATCACTGTTCATTCAATCGATCGGTAGGTAAACTGCAGTATCAATTGATGGATCTAACATATGGTTCCATTAGTTTATTTCATGTTCATTGTCATGGTACCGTACGGTGTCATATTGTACCATACAGTATCATATTGTACGTTAGAGTTTCATGGTATGATACAGTACTGAATCATATTGTAAGACAATTGGCATGCGACAAGTTTCTCTAGCTAGCTTACAATTGAATATCCACCACTGTTCATTGGCAGACACACTGCAGGCACGTGGTCCGATGGCTAGGCGGTGCTCCCCTGGCTAACTAACTATTGAGAATCGTCACTGTTCCTTGGTTCGATCGGCAGATTCAGGCACGTGGTCCAGATCAATCGATGGCTATGTAGTACTGCCCTACCTAACTAACAATTGAAAATCCTCCACCACTGTTCATTGGGTCGATCAGCAATCGGTGGATCTAGAGCTAAATATGTTCTGCAGTCCATAAACTTGGGTCGCACTTCTTTTTTGAATTCTTTAGGTATTAGACCTCCTGTGTCAACGAATTGCCATAAAAGACTACAAGCGAAAATCATTGACAAAACTACCATGACGGCACCTGCGCCGGGAACACAAGGCACTTTCCGCGGTATCCCATGGCGCATGTCACATGAATCCCTTGGCTGGGCTCGCTCAAACGGAACGGATCGGCCACACCACGCTTGCCGCCAGAGGCTATGGTGGCAGGTTGCACTCAGCGTGTCATGCCATGTCTATTTTGAGTACTGCCTAACAGCAACCTCAATGCGCCGACCCAAAATGTCCGCCCATATTAATTTGGATCGAACCGGACATAAAAGTCGGTCCAACGCGGTCACCTGAACGGACGATAACTCGCTTTTTGTCCGCACGCGATCCATTTCTAGCCCAAAT
>NC_053028.1:666697659-666722819 GCF_003073215.2 Triticum urartu
AGTTTTTTTGTTTTGTTTTCTGTATTATTTATTTTTCTTTTGTTTTTTGCTTTATTTTTTAATTCTTTTTGCTTTTAGGTCAGCAAAATTATAAACTTTCTGTTAGTGCCATTAGTTTTAGAAAAATTATAAACTTTCTGTTAGTGCCATTAGTTTTCAAATTTGAATTCTTTGAAATTTGTGTGAATCACAAGTTTGTGATTAACTTTACTAAAAAAATGAACATAGATGCACCTATAGAGAAAATTCGACCTAAATTCATAGTTTTCAAATGAACTCTGAAAAAGTTGGCATAGCATACTTGTGTGTTACAAAGTTGGCATGGTATCATCATAATAGTTGCGGGAGAAAGTCTTCACTTTTTCTTCGCTTGTGTCATTTGCTTATTGCGCCGTAACCATGGATAATCTTCATTGTTTATCAGGATGCTTGGGTCAGCCTTGACATTGAAGGGAGGAATTTCATGAAACTTTTCATAATCTTCAGACATGTCTGTCTTGCCCTCCACTCCCAGGATATCCCTTTTTCTTGAAAGAACTATGTGGCGCTTTGGCTCATCGTATGATGTATTCGCTTCCTTATCTTTTCTTTTTCTCAGTTTGGTAGACATGTCCTTCACATAGATAACCTGTGCCACATCATTGGCTAGGACGAACGGTTCGTCAGTATACCCAAGATTTTTCAGATCCAGTGTTGTCATTTCGTACTGTGGGTCTACCTGTACCCCGTCGCCTGACAGATTGACCCATTTGCACTTAAACAAAGGGACCTTAAAATCATCTCCGTAGTCAAGTTCCCATATGTCCACTATGTAACCATAATACGCGTCCTTTCCGCTCTCGGTTGCTGCATCAAAGCGGACACCGCTATTTTGGTTGGTGCTTTTTTGATCTTGGGCGATCATGTAAAATGTATTCCCATTTATCTCGTATCCTTTGTAAGTCAATACACTCAAAGATGGTCCCCTGAACAACAAGTACAGCTTATCACAAACAGTGTTGTCACCTCTGAGACGTGTTTCCAACCAACTGTTGAAAGTCCTGATGTGTTCACATGTAATCCAGTCGTCGCACTGCTCCGGGTTTTTGGAGCGCAGACTGTTCTTGTGTTCATCGACATACGGGGCCACCAAGGTAGAGTTCTGTAGAACTGTGTAGTGTGCTTGAGACCAAGAATATCTGTCCCTGCATATTATTGAGTCACTTCCAAGAGTGCCTTTTCCAGTCAGTCTCCCCTCATACCGCGATTTAGGGAGACCTATCTTCTTAAGGCTAGGAATGAAATCAACATAAAACTCGATAACATCCTCTGTTTGATGGCCCATGGAGATGCTTCCTTCTGGCCTAGCGCGGTTACGGACATATTTCTTTAGGACTCCCATGAACCTCTCAAAGGGGAACATATTGTGTAGAAATACGGGCCCCAGGATGACAATCTCGTCGACTAGATGAACTAGGACGTGCGTCATGATATTGAAGAAGGATGGTGGGAACACCAGCTCGAAACTGACAAGACATTGCACCACATCACTCCTTAGCCTTGGTATGATTTTGATCACCTTCTGAGAGATTGCATTGAGGAATGCACATATCTTCACAATGGCTAATCAGAGGTTTTCCGGTAGAAGCCCCCTCAATGCAACCGGAAGCAGTTGTGTCATAATCACGTGGCAGTCATGAGACTTTAGGTTCTGGAACTTTTTCTCTGGCATATTTATTATTCCCTTTATATTCGACGAGAAGCCAGTCGTGACCTTCATACTGAGCAGGCATTCAAAGAAGATTTCTTTCTCTTCTTTCGTAAGAGCGTAGCTGGCAGGACCTTTATACTGCTTCGGAGGCATGCCGCCTTTTTCGTGCAAACGTTGCAGGTCCTCCCGTGCCTCAGGTGTATCTTTTGTCTTCCCATACACGCCCAAGAAGCCTAGCAGGTTCACGCAAAGGTTCTTCGTCACGTGCATCACGTCGATTGAAGAGCGGACCTCTAGGTCTTTCCAGTAGGGTAGGTCCCAAAATATAGATTTCTTCTTCCACATGGGTGCGTGTCCCTCAGCGTCATTCGGAACAGCTAGTCCGCCGGGACCCTTTCCAAAGATTACGTGTAAATCATTGACCATAGCAAGTACGTGATCACCGGTACGCATGGCGCTTCTTCCGTGATCTGCCTCGCCTTTGAAATGCTTGCCTTTCTTTCGACATTGATGGTTGGTCGGAAGAAATCGACGATGGCCCAGGTACACATTCTTCCTGCATTTGTCCAGGTATATACTTTCAGTGTCATCTAAACAGTGCGTGCATGCGTGGTATCCTTTGTTTGTCTGTCCTGAAAGGTTACTGAGAGCGGGCCAATCGTTGATGGTCACGAACAGCAACGCCTTAAGGTTAAATTCCTCCTGTCTGTGCTCATCCCACGTACGTACACCGTTTCCATTCCACAGCTGTAAAAGTTCTTCAACTAATGGCCTTAGGTACACATCAATGTCGTTGCCGGGTTGCTTAGGGCCTTGGATGAGAACTGGCATCATAATGAACTTCCGCTTCATGCACATCCAAGGAGGAAGGTTATACATACATAGAGTCACGGGCCAGGTGCTGTGATTGCTGCTCTGCTCCCCGAAAGGATTAATGCCATCGCGCTTAAAGCAAACCATACGTTCCTTGGGTCCTTTGCAAACTATCCCTGCACTTTCTCTCGATTTTTCTCCACTGCGACCCGTCAGCGGGTGCTCTCAACTTCCCATCTTTCTTTTGGTTCTCACTATACCATCGCATCAACTTGGCTTGCTCTTCGTTTCTGAACAGACGCTTCAACCGTGGTATTATAGGAGCATACCACATCACCTTCGCAGGAACCCTCTTCCTGGGGGGCTCGCCGTCAACATCACCAGGGTCATCTCGTCTGATCTTATACCGCAATCCACCGCATACCGGGCATGCGTTCAGATCCTTGTATGCACCGCGGTAGAGGATGCAGTCATTAGGGCATGCATGTATCTTCTCCACCTCCAATCCTAGAGGGCATACGACCTTCTTTGCTGCGTATGTACTGTCGGGCAATTCGTTATCCTTTGGAAGCTTCTTCTTCAATATTTTCAGTAGCTTCTCAAATCCTTTGTTAGCCACAGCATTCTCTGCCTTCCACTGCAGCAATTCTAGTACGGTACCATGCTTTGTGTTGCCATCTTCGCAATTGGGGTATAACCCTTTTTTGTGATCCTCTAACATGCGATCGAACTTCAGCTTCTCCTTTTGACTTTCGCATTGCGTCCTTGCATCGACAATGACCCGGCGGAGATCATCATCATCGGGCACATCGTCTGGTTCCTCTTGATCTTCAGCAGCTTCACCCGTTGCAGCATCATTGGGCACATCGTCTGGTTCCTCTTGATCTTCACCAGCTCCCCCCGTTGCAGCATCACCATATTTAGGGGGCACATAGTTGTCATCGTACTCTTCTTCTTCGCCGTCTTCCATCATAACCCCTATTTCTCCGTGCCTCGTCCAAACATTATAGTGTGGCATGAAACCCTTGTAAAGCAGGTGGGAGTGAAGGATTTTCCGGTTAGAGTAAGACCTCGTATTCCCACATTCAGTGCATGGACAACACATAAAACCATTCTGCTTGTTTGCCTCAGCCGCATCGAGAAACTCATGCACGCCCTTAATGTACTCGCAGGTGTGTCTGTCACCGTACATCCATTGCCGGTTCATCTGCGTGCATTATATATAATTAAGTGTCCAAATTAATAGAAGTTCATCATCACATTAAAACCAAAGTGCATACATAGTTCTCATCTAACAACATATAGCTCTCTAGAGCATCTAATTAATTAAACCATACATTGAAACTATGTAAAACATTTCAATGCGAAAAGAAATGTGATCATAATCGCAACCAAGGTAACAATTGATCCAACGGCATAATGATACCAAGCCTCGGTATGAATGGCATATTTTCTAATCTTTCTAATCTTCAAGCGCATTGCATCCATCTTGATCTTGTGATCATCGACGACATCCGCAACATGCAACTCCAATATCATCTTCTCCTCCTCAATTTTTTTTTATTTTTTCCTTCAACAAATTGTTTTCTTCTTCAACTAAATTTAACCTCTCGACAATAGGGTCAGTTGGCATTTCCGATTCACATACATCCTACATAAATAAAATCTATGTCACGTTGGTCGGCATAATTTTCATAAACAATAAATGAACCAATAGTTATAAAGATAATATATATATACCACATCCGAATCATAGATAGGACGAGGGCCGACGGGGGCGGATACCAAAACCATCGCAATATATAAGATGCAATAATAAAAGTAAGAAAATAATACAAGTATCTATGTAAACATACAAGTAAGAATATTTTTAACTTTCAGAAAGAAGATAAGAATAAGAGGCTCACCACGGTGGTGCCGGCGATGAGCTCGGCGTGGGTGATCGATGGCGGTGAAGACGGGGACGGGGTGTGACACACGGCTAAACTTAGACAAATATTGAGGAAATGGAGCTTGGAGGTCGAGCTTGGAGAGGAGAAAGCTTAAGTAGTGTGGCTCGGGCATTCCATCGAACACCTTGTGTGCATAGGAGGTGAGCTAAAGCACCACCAAGCCCTCTCCCCCTCGGCCAGAGAAAAACAGAGCAGTGTGCTCTGCTCTTACGCAAGGGGGTATATATAGGCACCTCATTGGTCCCAGGTGGTGGCATGAAGCGGGACTAAAGGGGAGCCTTTGGACCTGGTTCAAGCCACCAACCGATCCGGGACCAATGGTGTTGGGCCAGGAGCGAGGCCCATTGGTCCCGGTTCATCCCACCAACCGGGACCAAAAGGTCCAGTGCAACCGGGACCAATGGCCCACGTGGCCCGGCCAGCCCCCGGGTCTCACGAACTGGGACCAATTCCCCCATTGGTCCCGGTTCTAGACTGAACGGGACTAATGGGCTGACCGGCCTGGACCAAAGCCCTGTTTTCTACTAGTGTTTTTCCCTTTTCGACCTACAAAGCGGCTGGATAGCCAGTCTATACTACTTTCCGCCCGTCCTTTCCTCATTGAACCACGTCCTAGATTCTTGCTCCAGCCCACCGCACCCTTCATTCCTCTTTGAACCAAGACCTAGATTCGACTACAGATCGAAAAAGATCCACATGCAGCTAGAGCAACGACGGTTTCAAAGAAACTTATACCTTAGGGTCGTCGGATGTGGCAAGGCGTGCGGCGGGAGGCCAGATCTGCCCACACTAAGTACGGCAGCGAGGAAGAAGGGGTCGGTGGACCCTCCCACACAGACGCTAGGTGAAAGAGAACAGCGCAACCGACAGTGGATTGCCTCCCTCGCCGAAGGCGGTAGAGTGAACGCTGCACCTCCTCCCCTTCCGGTGCGACGGGATACAGACGCCTCCTTCACCAGCTGTGAGGGGGGAGAGAGAGACAAGAGGCCAACACAGTCTTGTTTAAGATCTGGTGAAGAGAGGGTGAGAGACTGTGAATATAGCAAACCCTAGCAAATGTATCTAGACTCATTTTAGTGCTAGATACCTCCGTATCTAGACAAATCTAAGACAAGTAATTCGGAACGGAGGGAGTAACATATATGTAGTGTGGCGAGCGTGTGGAGAGTGCAAACCCTAGCGAACAAGCGCTGAGGCTCCCGCTTATATATATACTACTGTAGTACGGACTGAGCTCCGGTGCCATCACTGCACCTGCTTTTGGCTGTATGACAGGTGAGCCAGGCACATTTTGGGCCCACCTGTCGTAAAACCCTAGCGAAAATTGCACCAACGTGAAAGACGACTGCATCTCCAACGCAACCAAGGTGAACTAACGAAGGATATCATCTTTGTGCGTAACAAGCAAAGAGCACTGATGGAAGACAGCTTGTTTTTCGTCGAAAATTGATCAGCTTCACCAGCCGACGCAACCATGAGGCGCAACCATGAGCATCGATAGGTCATCGTGGTGATGCATCATCCATTTGGCATCAAGTTTGGGTGAGGCACCTAAGAAGTTCAACAAATCCTCACCGTGGTCTGTTTCTTCTCAGTAATCAAGCTCGAGGAAGGAAGAACCACATGGCAGAGGGCAGTGAGGCGGAACAACAATGGCCATCCAATTTTGTGCAGTTCCACTAAAATTGAGGAAGACATGCCCGGGTATGGAGACACGCATCGCTGTTTCCAAAAATATAAAAAAGGGTTAGCAACGACATCTCAATTGCCAATAAGAATTAATGAAAAGTACACCAACAAACAGAAGCATCATAATTATCTTGATGGGAACTAAACCAGGATACCCGAGAAAAAAAGCATTTCTTCATTTAACCAGTGATAGTACTACCACCATAGGGACAATGACCGCACAACCACAATGTACTTTTTGTCGAAACAACATGTATACCTCCACCGAGGCATAAATCAGGACAACTTTTTGAGTGGCATTTCCTCTATAAAGTACTAGTAGGTGATGTTGGACCAGCCGACGAACCCTAGCTACTATGCATGGGGAGCTGGGGAGTAGTCGCATAGAAGAAAACCCGCACGCAGCGACCTGGGGAGCTGGACCAGTACAAGAAGTTATACCTCAGGTGGGCGAGATGTCGTTTAGGCGGGCGGGCGGATCTGCCCACACGACGGCAGCGAACAAGGGCGCGGAGGATCTTCGTCCGCGCCAGCGCCGGCTCCGAGAGGACGGTGCGCATCGGCTTCCTCCGTCGCCGACGGCGACAACGTCAACGCTGCACCTCCTCACCTCCCGCAGCGGATGGGATTCGGCCGGATCTGTGACCACCGGTGAGGAGAGAGATAGAGTGGACACTGTCATCTTGTTTTGATATGGAGAGGGTGAGAGAGCGAGACGCGAGAAACTCTATCAAACAAGAGGCTATAATGGAGTAAAAAAATCTCTCCATAGTAGTGGTTTTAAATAGAATACGCGCATTCCTAAAAAAAAGAAACGGAAACTGGCGGACAATTTTTTCAGGGGCTGTCTAAGACAAATCGAGATGTGACATAGTTATGTCACATATAAGTTGATGTCCACTCTGTTTGTGGTCTTTTCCTAGTTTTTTTTGTTTCTTGTTGCTACATTATACACTTGTGGGAGCTTAGATGTGATATCCTTAAATAACATCTAGATGTGAATTAGACAAACTGATTTTCTAACGTACCAAGGAAGAAAACTCGATCAAAAACACGCCCCCGCTTCCAGGTCGCGAGAGTCGTCGCGCACACACACATAAACATAGACATGCAAATCCGTGTTTACGTAAAATTCCATCTCCATCTCCATCTCCAATCATATTTGTCCAACTGACACATTATTTACGTTGTTAATTATATACGCAGCAATATTAACGTACAACATCTCTTGTTTGCGCACGTCCGGACCGCTGCCACGGCCGGTCCTGACCAACCCGAACCCTCTTTGTCACCCGCGCGTGCTTCCTGCCCGAAACGGTCAGTGCCACATTCATGCCCAGCCAGAGCGGATGCGACCTCTCACTGGCGCCGACATTGATTGCGGCGCGCCGGACGAGAGAGCGTGCCTGCGCCACTTCCGGGTGCACGCGGCTGCTCCGCGTTCAAAGGTCGCAATAGCGGCTACAACATGCGCGATCTCTTCCAGTAGTAAGTTCTTGGGAGTCCGTGCTACAGCTAGCTGTCCTCCCCCAACTCGTCAATCTCTTCCAGTAGTGCTAGTACTCCATGGCGCGATCCATCGACAAGCAGGCGGGAAAGTTATGGTATACTACTCGGTTTGCGGTGAGTGGCATGTCGAGCGACCGTGTGGGGTCGAGCCGTGGAGGAGAGTGAGACACGAACACGATAGACGTGATTTAAACGTTGGTTTTGCTCGATGGCACGATCCAACGAAACAAAACATTGGTTTCTCTCCGTTTCCATTTTTTCTCCGGGAAAATGGAAACTTTTCCACTCCTTTTTCATTCCTATTCCAAGGTTGCCCCGTTACAACATTCCATCAAATACAAAGGAGAACTAACACGCATGCTGATGCATCTCAATGATTCACAGATCATAGCCAATATTTACTTCACAACTAAAGAAAAAAGTTGTGAGAGCGTGTACGATAGAAAAACTACTGATGGGGTCACTACGACTTAAACCCTAAACCCTAAACATGATTTAATTTCCTGGCTAGGTAGAACCTGTCGAAGGAAAGACGGCTGGCACCCTCGGATCATACGATGCTTTTGTGCAGTTCCACTAAAATCGACCTGAGCATCCCTGATGGCAAAGATATTGAAGAAGTGTGATTAGAATAATAGTACTGGCACTAGTTCATGAGACATAAACTCATCACAAGTAGAAGCCGGTAGAAGTAGAGAAAGATCGACATGGAGATGGAGCTACGGCAGTGGAGCAAGCCGGCTCCAAAAGGAAGATGGACTACCTGGGACGTCGGGCTGTAGCTAGAAGGGCGGTTGGGACGCGGCATCGGCCCATACCGCGGTGACCCCCGATTGGGACGCACCGACTGTGGGTTTTCTCCCTCGCCGATGTCGACCGCGTCTACGCAGAACATTGTTCCCTTCCCCCAGCTGCGGGATCAGGCCCGTCGTTCTATGCTTGTGAAGAGAGCAACCTAAGCAAGCAGGCTTGTAGCTTAGGCTCCTGCTAGTGTATATATAGTGGTTTTCTTTTTCTCTCCATATCAACCATTTTATATTGCGTACGTGTCATTCAAGAGTGAAATGATGGTTGCTTCTTCCGACTAACTTACTGTGTGATTTGACTGCTCCTTAGTGGCCCCTACACGTACTCCCCCTACGTGTATGCAACAGTCACACGTACACATGGACGCAAAAACGCGCGCGACGCCCTAATGCATGCATGTCCGAGCACACGACGGAACACACACGGTCACGCTCAAGTGCTCAACCTACACGTGCATGCACACACATACTCAGTCAGGGTGAGCTAGTGACCGTATGAACACCGGAAAATATATATATTGAGCGCAATGAGCGTATTATGAAGTCCACTGACCGTATTTTTACAAATATACAGTGACAGACAGTGTATTTATCTCGTTTGAAATTAAGCCATATTAACCGGAGAGGAGGCAGCATGGACTAGCATTACTTTGTTGTGTCCCGTCAACTTGCCGAACGAGGAGAAGGTTGCAGGACGGGAGAAGCTTGCGCGCGGTGGCTCGCAGGACAAGGAGAAACTTTTGACTAATGCAAGCTCTCCCTCGCTCAGGCGGTGGACGTGCAACAGTTAATTCGGTGTCAGATTGCCAGAAGCATACACTATACTACTAGTGCTATTATTGTTCGACTTCCCGAACAGCCAAGCGCAAAGTTTACTAGTACTACTACTATAGTCCATAAAGGTACGTACTATACTAGTACTAGGAACCGGATGGAGGAGCGTCTGCACTCTTATTATAATTTTAAAATGTGATAAAGCAATCTTCAACACATTTGGTTCTCTTCGAGGGTTCTCGCATGTGATAATGGAAGTTGATTGCATGGAACACTCGCCACAATTCTCGCTTAATTCTGGCTCATATCCTGTTACAAATAGTAGCGCTCAGTAATATTTCCTCTTTTTTGTTATTCAGCATGTAAACAGGTCAGCAAACCTTGCGGCGCATCTTCGTGCGAACCGTGCTTGCTGCACTTTGAATGTGGCCGAGAGCTGGCTTGATGAAACACCTCGCTTCCTACTTCTTTTTTTGCGGGGTACCTCGCTTCCTAGTGACCAGTGTCTTGGCTGAATCGCCCTAAGAATGCTTATAGAATAAAGCTCTCTCATTTACCCGCAAAAATATTAAGCCATATAACCAGAAAGGAGGAGTATGGACTAGCACTACTTTTGGTGTGTCCCGTAACTCAGCAGAACGAGGAGAAGCTTGCAGGACAGGTGAAGCTCGGCTTACGCCTTTTTGACTATGCAACCTACCCTCGGTTGGACGGCATCAGTCCATTCGGTGTCAGATTGTCAGAGGGCATACAACATGTAGTACCCAACAGGCGGAGTACCATCATTGTTCGACTTCATCGAAGGGGCGAGAGCCAAGCGCAGTAGTACGCGTACTTGGTTGCAACCTTCATACTACTCCACCCCTCCTCACAGTTTACAGGGAGCGCTTCATTATGATGCATTTCTCTCAATGCATTTCCACCACAGAGAGACTTTAGACGCGTTTGGTATAATGCTCAATTAATTAGGGCGTGGTAACCGCAATCAAGTCCACAATTTTCTCTCCATGTACTGTACTACTACGGAGTGCATGCATGTGTGTACCCGGGGTGGAAGCACTGCATGCATGTGTGTACGCATTATTCCCTCTAGTAATAGACGCCGTGCTATAACTACCAATGCTATTTTTCAGGCCGATCGCTAGTCGCCTTGGTCCCATAGATTTATTTTCTTTTTTCTGAAGCGCGCTGTATTAACAGTGACGAATGGAGTAGTATGAGCGGATTCAAAGAAGAGCGTATTGATGGTTGCTTCTTCAGAGCAACTTACAGTGGGAAAGGTGGGGCTTATGATTTGATTGCTCATTACTCACTATTAGTGCGGCGCAACGACCGGGCGAAGTCTCCCATGCGGTGTGCACTACCCCCTCGGTTCTAAAATATACTCAGGAGTATTTGTCTTTCTAGAGATTTCAACGAGTGACTACTCTCTCTCTCTCTCTCAAATATTTGTCTTTTAGAGATTACAAATGGACACATACGGATGTATATAGACATATTAGAGTGTAGATTCACTCATTTTGCTCGCATATGTAGTCACTTGTTGAAAATCTCCGTTAAGACGAAGAATATTTAGGAACGGAGGGAGTACACATACGAAGCAAAATGAGTGAATCTACACTCTAAAATATGCCCGTTTGAAATTTGTAAAAAGACAAATATTTAGGAACGAAGGAGTATAATTTTGTGCATGGCACATGGACCCGGATGATGAAGAGGCTTCTGGCAATGCTATCAAGCTTCCATCATTTGTTTACATAATTGACGTACTATACAAATAATTTTCCAGCGACATGAAATTGTACAATGGTGTGAGCTTTCAGCTTTTGTTTCGCGTGTCTTGCCATCGATGCTCTTTCGGAAACAATAAAAAACTAACTTCCTTGCTAATGCATGTCAATTATTAGCAGATCAGAGCTAATAATTACATCACAACTGAAGACAAAGTTGTGAGAAGGTGTTAAATTAAAATTGATCCATGCTTTCATTGGCAGCAACGTCCCCCCAGCTCTGTCTAAATCAACAAGGCATGTTGGGAAAAAAGTAGCTGTCTGGAGCATGCAACATTCCGATCATTTTGTGCAGTTCCACTAAAATAGAGCTGAGCGTCCCTGTTCCAAAGATATCAAGTGTGATTACGATAATAGAGGACTGCTGATGAAACAATAAACACACAAATAGAAGCCGGTCACCTTTGCAGTCTCTCTTAAGACTAACTAGTTGGAGAAGATTAGGCTCGGAGTTGGATGAGGAGGATAGAGCAAAACCAATCTCCCTTTGTGCAGTCGCACTGAAATGTAGAGACGTTGCCCGTGTGACATTTTAGTACAACTGCACAAAACACTCTTAAGAAAAAAGTGATTTGTGCAGTTCACCAAAAGGTCGCAATAGCAACGACGTGAAATGGATAGCCCTGTTTGCAAAAAAGAGGTAGAAAGGAAACAATTACTGGCCAATAACAGTTGATGACACATGCGACGACAAAAAAGAAGCATATTCCTTGTCCTAAGGGAAGATAACAACACGGTTGTGTTTGTCTAAAACGGTGTGAGGACGAGAATGCAATATGGAAAGTACGCCGGACGAGCTACGTTTTGGGCAAAGAACTATGGAAGATCCACATGCAGCGACGTGGGAAAACGGGCAGTGGAGCAAGGCCGGAGGGGATACCTGGAGGTCGTCGGGATGTAACTAGGTGAGCGGCGGCGGGCGGAATCTGCGAGCAGGTGGCGTAGGCCCTGCCGCGCCGGAGCTTGGTCAGAGAGAACGGCGTGTACCGCAGATCGGGACGTGCTACCTCGGCGTCGTAACGGAGAAACGATGCACTTCCTCCCTTTCCCCCGGCGGACGGGATGCGCCGGATCAGTGACCAACGGTGAGAGAGAGAGAGGCCACCGCACTCCCTTTCCCCCGGCGGACGGGATGCGGCCGGATCAGTGACCAACGGTGAGAGAGAGAGAGAGGCCACCGCACTCCCTTTCCCCCGGCGGACGGGATGCGGCCGGATCAGTGACCAACGGTGAGAGAGAGAGAGAGGCCACCGGAGCCTTGTGTGAGATACTCTGAAGAGCGGACTACCTTTTCCTCCATAAAAATCGTTTTATATTCTGTGTACGTGCCATTGAGCGCTATAACTTTATTTAAAAATAACGCGGCAACGCGTCAAGTCGAACTTTGTTTCGTGCACGCGTGGTACACGACCTCCCTAGGTAAACAACCGCTACAGGCATTCAAATTAGCACGTGGGCTGCCATTTCGTAAAGAAATGAGCTCCACCGTGTACCCGCGCGGGTGTGGCTGGGCACGAAGCGTGAGTACGTGCACGGTGCACCTATTCTCTTCTTGTATACGTACACCACCTACGTGGGGTTGTGTGAGAGAGATACAAACCTAGAGAGATATAGTGTGTGGGTTCTTGAGAGTTTTTTTGGGGGGGGGTCAATCAAAAAATTTAACATATGCAATGTGTGTGAAATAGAGTCCTGGATATAACATATATATAGAGGGGGCGATCCACGAGAAGAGAGTGGAGGTATCATCGGCTTGAGGTGTCCATAGAATCGAAGAGAGGGATGATGTGTGTGTGCGCGCGCGCGATCGATAAAGAGTGCCATCGAATTTGTGTGTGCCCACGTCAAAGATATAGAGTGGTTGGCCTACTGGAACGTGAGATGGGACATGTGCAGTTTGTCTCTGTGGCATGGATACCTACCTGCAGCGCTCGACTATCGGTGTGTGGTGGGGGAAGAGGGAGGCCCAATTAACTATAGAGGTACAATGGCTGGTATATGTGTGGAGGAGGAGAGAGGCCTACCTCATGTATTAAGGAGATCGATCTGCCTCATGTATTAAGGGAGATCGATCGGCATCCATGCATATGTGCAGGAGATGAATAAGGTTGGGAGAGAGACAGAGCTAGAGTGTTGGAGGGGGTGGTAGTGGAGTTGCTTCTAACAAATGGTGGGATAGGCTTGCTAGACAAACGGAGGGCACGCCCGCAATATCAATAAGAGAGGAGATGGCTGCTTGTTGTCTGTGCACGTGCGTGTGAGAGACGGGTCAGGAGGCATGCACGAATGATGAGGGGGACGATGTGGCTGTGGTAAGCAGACGTAACTACATAGGAAGATCAATCGCCCTTTGTAAGAGAAAGGAGAGACATAACTTGTGAGGTACGTCGATCGATGGGGGGGTAGTTAAAGTCGATCTAGGTATATGTTGGGAGATCGATCGGTATACATGCATGTGTGTGTTAGAAGCAAATGAGGCACGAGGAGAAGGATAGAGAGAGAGGGATGCATGTAGGAGGTGGTACGAGAGGCATACTATATCGAGGGGGAGGAGTGTGCGAGTACGAGAACGATGAAAAGAGTGGTGGGAGTGAGGCATGGACGGTGACAAGAGAAGAGGGGAAGCTTGTGTTTGTGCTAGGCACACCTGGCTAGAGAGGCATATCGATCGATGTGTGCCGTAAAGAAGGAGCTGGGGGGCCTACACACACCGTGGGTGAACGACCTAAAGTGAAAAGACGAATTTGCGCGATGGAGCTAGAGAATGCTGAGGGAGGGTGAGAGGGATGCGGGCGTGTGCATGCACAAGAGAAAGTTAGCGCTAGCTACAAAGATAAGAGGGTTGTGTGGGTGTAAAAGACGAATAGAGATCATATATACTTCATTATAAAAAGCGAATTCGGATATTTGAAGAATTTATCATAGTGTTTCAAACCGACGGATGTGTGAATATATATAACGGTGATACACATGGTGTGGTTATGAACATGGTATACTACATTTAATATGTTTTATCTCTACTCTTATAAAAAACGGAGTTGTTGATGATGGTGTGCCTGCCATCCTGCATTATAGGCCGTCTGATTTATATCTGGCGGATAGCAAGGAAACTATGATGGTTGAAGTTGGCAACAATCATGATTGTAGATTCTTATTGAAATAGAGAAACGAATTCAAATTTAGTTCGAATTGCAGCGGTAGTATAGACATTTGGAATGCACTAAAATGTTGGTATGAGTAGGTTACATGCATTATACAGCAAGCGAAAAAATTTAATCGGACATAACATGGATTCATACTCCCTCCTTCCATCTATATAGGGCGTAATGAGATTTTTAAGACCGCCTTTGACTATTGACAAGATTAATAGTACATGACATGCACAATGTGAAAATTATATCATTGAAAGAACCTTTCATAGACGAATTTAGGTGTGCTTTGTGTAAGTTGCATGTCATATATCATTGCTCTAATATTTGGTCAAAGTTAGCATCGAAAAACGCATTAGGCCCTATATAGATGGAAGGAGGGAGTAGCTTTGAATAGCATTTGTATAGTAAAACGGGGCAAGACTCTCTCTTTGTGTGGTGTGAATAGTTTTATTTTTTCGTTTTCTTTTTGGTTGAGGGAAGTGCGAATTGATTTGGTACGTACAAGTACAATATTACTACATGTTAGGCTTGTCCCTAAAATTCAACCCGCGTCTTGTTATATCCCGAAAATTCAGATATCGTGCTCCCAAAACTGGCGCCTTCACAACCCGCGCCTTGCTATCCCGAAATTACAACGCGCGCGAAAACTCCCTCCAGCTGCCAAATCCCGACACGCGAAATCCCCCTTCTAACCCTGAGCCGAAAGGGCCGCTAGTTCAAATCGGTGGGGGTACTTTTGTAACACACCCTACATTTTGGACAAGCGCGTTCCTAAGTCATGCTTCACCCCCTCCCATCGCCCCCTTTTCGCCATTCGAAATCCCAGGCCGCCATAACCTCTCCGCTCCAGCCGCGAAACCCCACCCTCCTCCGTCCGCCACGTCACCGCTGCCCAGCCGGAGCCTCTTCCCCGACGACGTCGTCCAGCGCAACAGCTCGACGTCCCTCGTCCACCTCCCCGGATGAGGATCCGTCGTCCATCTCGCCGTCCCGCCGGTTCAGCCGCCCCGTCCTCCACCTCCAAGGAGCTGCTCCGACGATCGCCTCGTCTATCGCGGCTGCTCCATCCCCACAGCGCCGCCTTAACCTGCTCCACCGGAACCGCAGCATCCTCACCGACTCCTCGGACGAAGCCGAGGCCTACTCGGCGCCACCAAAGAGGTTGTACACTCATCGCATCGCACCTTCTCCTTAACTCGACCTCCCGGCGCCGACGGTGCTCCATCCCGCACCCCCATGGAGCGGCTACCTTGAAGCCGGCGCCGCGGGCGACATCTCCACGGCGGCTCTCCCCCAGTGCGAGGCCCCTTCGGCGGCGGCGTCCATACCAGCCGGATCTGCTGCTTGCTGCTCCGGCTCTCGCTCGATCGCTCGCTCGCCCAGCTGCTGCTGCTGCTCTCCCCCTCGCTCGTGCTGCTGCTCTGCTCCGATTAAGCCACACTTCAGTCGACTGAATCGACTTTTGGGTCAGTCGATTTTCAGGGGTTGGGGGGGCTCGCCGGAGTTAAGGAAGAACCACCCGCAGCGGGGACGGGGGCTCGCCGGAGAGGTACCCCACTATCTATCTTAGGGTTCAGGGTGGGGGCGGGGGCCTAGAGGGCTGGCCGGGGCGGCGGTGGCGAGTTGTTTCGGGGCGGCGAGGCGGCGCTGGGGCCGGCGGTTCGGCCGGTGGTGGCTGGCGGCTCAGGGGGGTGCAGGTTGAAGATGAACTGCAGGCCCTCCCTAAACTACATGTCAAGTGCCTCTCTGCTACCATTGCGTTCAGTTTCGATAGTAGCATTCAGATTCCACAGTAAATTTCAGTTTCGACAGTTAAGTTCAGAGTCAACAGTTTTTACCTCATCTGTTGTAGTCAGGTGGTTTTTGGTGATGTTAATTTTACATCCATTTTACATCATCTATTGGAGATGCTATTAGAATCCCACTTGAGATTGACGATGTCTGTCTTGTGCTGCTTCAGCCTTGACGTCTTACGGCTCACCGGAGCTGCTCCAACGATAGAACGATCGTCACAACAGAGCAGTGCCCTGGACGCCGTCTACAGATTCCTCAGATCTTCCTCCACACCTCCGACAGCCACCTCTGCCTCAACTGCTTCAGCGACCAACCCAATGATTGAGGTCGACACGGCTACGGCAAAGAGGTTGTACACTTGTTGCATCACTTATTACTATACATTCACGTCGATCCATTAGGGCTATTTTGGTTCAACGGAAAAACATCGATCCACTGGTTGTTACCATCACTCTAAATTTCTGCATGCTCTCCTTACATAATCTCACCATATTTTTTTCGTATGCATGTCAGATATTGTACACAGTCATGCTGAACATGTAGAGAAAAAGAGAAGAGTTTTGCGCGGCAATACAATGTCATGCAGACATCGCTCCATGGTGGGTTCAATGGCAAACCCTCCCCACCCCTCTCCAGATTGTAATCCAGAGGAAGATATCTGTTCTGAGGCGGATTCGGACGCCGCTGACCACTCCTATTTACCCCCCAAGGTGTTTGCTCTACCTTGGCATGATGATGTTAGTCATATCATGCATATGTTGCCTTGCAGTGCCTACTTTTGACATCATATATGTCATCTGCTTAGTTTAGACATGTTCTGTAATGCCACCTGTTTAGTTTCTATATCATATATGGGAATTATGCAGTCTCATGTCTTTTAGCCAGCCATAATATATGTGAAATGTGCAATGCCATCCTGTTTAACCAGGCATCATATATTTGAATGATATCTTGCCCATCCTTTTCTTCATTACATTTCCATTTGTCGACAATGTTTGTACATTAAACTACTCTTCCTGTGAATCAGCCATTTGGGTGGGAGATGGAAAAATCTGGAGTGAAAACAAGGCCTTCAGAGCAGACAGTGCTACCTGTCGAAGCAGATCTCTTGTTGGGTCCCGATAGCTCCTCAGAGATGGATTCAGAGACAGATGACCAGTCCTATTCCCCCACTGAGGTGTATGCTCTAACTTGGCACGGTTATACTGCTCATATCATGCATACGGTGTCTTGCATTGCATAGTTTAGACATCATATACACAATATTCAACACCATGTTCTTAGTTCAGACATCATATCGAATGCCCTCTGTTTAGCATATAAATCACATATGTGAATTAAAATGATGCGATCCTGATTACTTAGATAACATGTAGGTGAATTATGTCATGCGATCCTGTTTAGTTATTCATCATATCTTTGAATTATGTTATGCTATGCTATCCAGTTTAGATAGACATCATATATGTGAAATTATGTCATGCTATCCGTTTTAGTTAAACAATATACATGTCAACTATTTCATGCCCTCTTTTTTCCACACTATCTATTGCATCTGTCTCTCATACAATGTCTGTACATTCAACTATGTTTCCTGTTTATCAGCCATTTGAATTGGAGCGGGTGATGCCAGTATCTAGCGGACTAAAAACACGGTCTTCAAATAAAACAGTGCTACCTCTTGGTGGAGATAGCACCCCGGTTGTACATGCACAAGAACCAGCCCTACCACACATAACCCAAACTCTCGCAGATTGTACCCCTACTACGATGGACAGAGAACCAGCTTCACCCAATCTAACCCCAACCCCAGCCGATAGTAACCCAGTTCCTGTTGACACAGCACCATCTCCACCACAGAGCTCCCAAACAAGAGCAGTTAGTAAGGCAGCTCCAGTGCCCAAAGGGCCAGTACTATCACGGCGAACCCCAACTCCACCAGTTAGTACGCCTATTCCTGTGGAGGAAGCACAACCAGCTAGTCGTAGTTTAGCATCTATCGCATTTGATGTTGTTAAATCGTATGTGCGTATCTTCCCATCTTGGAAATATTATACTGAAGATGAAGGAAAATGCCAGTTGCAGGTGTTTGTCCAGGAGTTATGTGTAAGTAATGTTATTCATGGCAATTACTTTGCTTCGTCCCATACATCCTACCTCCATGATGGTTATAATACAGCAAATTTTCCCATTTTTCTCTATAGAGAAGGACCGATTTGGAAACTCAGGATGAGGTAACCTGTGCTAATACCTCTGCTATCTTCAAGAATGCTTGGTGGCAGTATCGGAATTACCTGAAGAAAACGTACTTCACCGGCAAAGAAACTCATCAAATTCCCTTACGTTCTCCTGAGACACATTTACTGGACGATGACTGGGAACGCCTTGTTCTGTACTGGTCCCGAACCAAGAATGTGGTAAGGTCTATGAGCTCATTTTCTATTTTTAAGTATTATATTCTTGCGTCTTACTGTACTCTGTTCATGTAGAACAAGTGCCTAAACCTGAAGAACAACTGTTCTAATTTAAGATTCCATTGCTACCATAGGACATAGATATATGTTTGTTTGATGCTTTTATTATGTACTAGTACTTGGCAATAGAAGACTTGGTAGTTTAATCCTGTCCACCTTACTAATGAACTGGTTCACCGAAATGAGTTTCATATACTAGTACATGCTAAACTTGTTATGTGTCTGCTTGTTTCTTCTTTTAGAATGCTGACAGAATATTGGGGAAGAGTGCCTTATTAAGCAACGGTAAAGGAAGTAATGCAGATAAGGTTCAGGATAGTGACACATCCTGTCTTGGTTTAGTGTTGGAGTTACTGGCCACTACCGCTTGCACAAGCTATTCAAACTCACTGTCTGAATCAGTTCGGTTTCTTGAGTCTCAACTACAAGCTGAAAGACATCGATCAGTTGTGCTGTGACAAGAAGCGGAAGGACTGCGGAAGTCCCTGGAGCATTCAGATGCATACTTTCTGGTGCAACAGCAAGCGTTGGAGGATTTTAGCGCCAAACAGGACAAAGCTAATCAGCTTGCTAAGCTTATTGCCAGCATGGTGGATACGCCGGAGAACGTTTCTTGAGCTCTTCTGAAGTTGTTTCAGTTATGCTCTTGTTTTGCTGCCGCGTTTATTTGCACTGGTGGCCAATTTTGACGGCCAGTGTATATGATATGCTGCTTTGTTCCCTATATTTGCACTGGTGGCGAACTTTGATGCCCAGTGGATGTAATATGTGTAATAGCCGTGATAGCCTAGCGTTAGTTGCTTGCTTATTTATTTCCTTGTTGTCTTGTTTATTTGTTTGCTTGTAGTCATTGCAGTTCTTTTTCCGCGGTTAACTAGTGGCTGCAATAACCTATTTTTTAAAACTAGGCCACAATAACCATGGGCTAATATTTACTGTAGTGACACTGGGCCTCCTACGGGCCGTAGAAACAGTGGGCCTTCTACGGGCCGTAGAAACAGTAGGCCTTCTATGGGCCGTAGAAACAATGGGCCTTCTACGGGCCGTATCATCAATGGGCCTTATACGGCCGTATGATCGATTGGCCAAACATGGGCCAATAACAGGCCGCATTATGGCCGTAAACGGGCTAGAGTTGGAATCGTCCGTTCATGGGCCGACCGTAACGGGCCATCGTTAATAGGCCGTATTTGATGACGCTATGAAAACGGCCCAACGTATTAATGGACCACAAATGGGCCGACTGTAACCACGGGCTGAATTTGGCCCACAAGCAGAAAATGACAGTAACGGGCCGTAAGTAAACGAATGCTAGAAATGAGCCCAAGAATAAATGGGCTCTGAGAAGGCCGAAAGATAACATGGGCTAGAAACGGCCCAACGGAATAACGGGCCGTTAATGGGTATAAAGTGATACACTGTTCATTACGGGCCAGTTTCACCATGGGCCATTAATGGGTGTAAAGTGATACACTGTTCATTACGGGCCAGTTTCACCATGGGCCGTTAATAGGCCAAGAGTTACATAGGGCCTCATATGGGCCGAAAAGACGTCATGGGCCATACATGGGCCAGAAGTGAAAATGGGATGGAATCATATTGGATGCCCAGATGAAGCTACTAGGCCTAATTCGATAGGGCATAACGGGCCTTTGGTTAGCGGGCTGTAAATGGGCTATATGCGAACAAGCCGTTAACAGGCTTTCCATGGGCCGGCCTGCCACCTTTTGACCAAGTCAAATGGGCCGGCCTTTTCACAGGAATGGGCCTCTATTGGGCCGTGCCACATGTGTCGACGTATCATAGGCGCCTATGTGACCCACTGACGAGCTGACACGTGTTTCCGTCCGGCCAATAAGAATTTTACACGTGGAAATTTCCCATTGGTCGGGGCTGTTAACGGGTTATCGGATCCAAAACCGACCCGATAGCTTAACGGCGTTCCTGTGGATGCCACGTGTCGGTCACCCTTGACGAAAGCACTTCTGTGACGCGCGATTTATCGTCATGGAAGTGGACACTTGTGATGATAATTTTGGTAATGTCATGGAACACTTCTACGACAGCACAAGGTATGGACTATCTTGATTCTGTCATAAATTTGTCATGGATGTACATGCATGACAAAAAAAGCGACCTACTATGACAAACACGTATCATCACGAAAGTGTATTTTTTTGTAGTGTTAGGCCACTCTCTCCTCCTATCTGGCACTGTGTCAGGCCACTCCTCTGCTCCAAGTCGGCACAGCTTCAGCCACTCTCCTCCTCAGTCAACCACATCAGTCGTCTCGCCACCTCAGCAACAGAGAAGAGAGCCGCCGCAGCTATGGTGCGTAGCGTACAAGTCGAGGTAGTACAGGAGGTACAGGAGGCAAGCGATCAATATGGTCCAAGCAGCCTCGCGCCTCTTCCGAAGAGGCCTTACGACCTAACTCCGGAGGAAAACGAAGCCGAAGTGGCCCAAGTGGACGCCCATTTTGGACCAAACCGGCACCGCCGCTAAGGGAGAAAGTGCCTAAGCATATGATTGACCACTTTATTCGTATGGCTAAGAACCAGCTCCCAAGCCTGTTGACTCAGACTATGAGCGCCAAATCAGAAGGCACATCGAGACAAAAAAGAAGGAGTCGAAGCTCGAGCTCGAGCCAAGCAGCTACAAAAATGCGGGAAAACCGTTCCCCAGCTGGGAGAACAGGCGTGCAATCGACCCCCGCTCATTGTACCAACACATGAGAGTACCGCGCCGATCAGCTGGTAATAACCGACGAGCATAGAAGGCAGGCTACAGAGCTCGGTATCACTGTTTATCAACTCCTAGAGATCGAGCCCATGGATACGCTTAGAGAGGAGGACATAAAAGGAAATATGTCGCGGCGAACCTTTGGTCAAGCCTGGAGGTCAAGAAGCTCTCAGCAGAATGTATGAATTGCATCAATGGTACATGGAAATTGCCAAGACTACCAATCGAGAGTCCCTCATGGTGAAAGTCAAGGAAGAGCATTACTTCCAATGAGACAGCTCTGTCTGTTGAGTATACAGAACTGTTTCAGTTATTCAATCAAGACGCACTCGACAAATCTATCGTCAGTTGCTATTGTCGTAAGTGATTTTTTTTGTAATTTAAGTCTCAAGCTAGCTGTAGTGCTCGTTGATCATTACCTGTAATTATCCTCACTATATTCTTTTATGTGGTATTATGATGAAGATGTATGAAATGAAAAAACTGGACGCTATGGCATTGGGTTCATTGACCCAAATACCATTAATGAAGAGACATGGACATATGAATGGTATAAAGCAGAAGTAGAGAAAAACATGCTAGAGTTCTTGAAGCGCCTCAATACCAATCGAGATATACTACTTCCTTACAACTTCCAGTGAGTCACACTGTCTTGTACTACAAATTCTGTTTTTGCTTACTAGCTAGATGTTAATAAGTGTATAGGGTTTAGGTAGTTGATGAGTGTTATGCACATGCCCGCTTAATTTATACATGCAAACGTATGCGCATGCAGTTACCACTGGATCTTGTTAGTACATTCAAGTTGAAGAAGGAAAAGTTGAAGTACTGGACTCACTACTTAAAGAACACTGACTACTGAATCGTGAGAGGATAGTTGATGACCCACAAAGTATAGGGGATCTATCGTAGTCCTTTTCGATAAGTAAGAGTGTCGAACCCAACGAGGAGCAGAAGGAAATGATAAGCGGTTTTCAGCAAGGTATTCTCTGCAAGCACTGAAATTATCGGTAACAGATAGTTTTGTGATAAGGTAATTGGTAGAGAACAAGTAATAAAAGTAAATAAGGTGCAGAAAGATGGCCCAATCCTTTTTGTAGCAAAGGACAAGCCTGGACAAACTCTTATATGAAGGAAAGCGCTCCCGAGGACACATGGGAATTATCGTCAAGCTAGTTTTCATCACGCTCATATGATTCGCGTTCGGTACTTTGATAATTTGATATGTGGGTGGACCGGTGCTTGGGTACTGCCCTTACTTGGACAAGCATCCCACTTATGATTAACCCCTATTGCAAGCATCGCAACTACAACATATTAAGATAAACCTAACCATAGCATGAAACATATGGATCCAAATCAAGCCCCTTACGAAGCAACATATAAACTAGGGTTTAAGCTTCTGTCACTCTAGCAACCCATCATCTACTTATTACTTCCCAATGCCTTCCCTCTAGGCCCAAATAATGGTGAAGTGTCATGTAGTCGACGTTCACATAAACCACTAGAGGAGAGACAACATACATCTCATCAAAATATCGAACGAATACCAAATTCACATGACTACTAATAGCAAGACTTCTCCCATGTCCTCAGGAACAAACGTAACTACTCACAAAGCATATTCATGTTCATAATCAGAGTTAATATGCATATAGGATCTGAACATATGATCCACCAAATAAACCAACTAGCATCAACTACAAGGAGTAATCAACACTACTAGCAACCTACAGGTACCAATCCAGACTTGAGACAAGAATTGGATACAAGAGATGAACTAGGGTTTGAGAGGAGATGCTGCTGGTGAAGATGTTGATGGAGATTGGCCTCCCGATGAGAGGAGCGTTGGTGATGACGATGATGATTTCCCCCTCCCGGAGGGAAGTTTCCCCGGCAGAACAGCTCCCGGAGCCCTAGATTGGTTCCGCCAAGGTTCCGCCTCGTGGCGGCGGAGTCTCGTCCCGAAAGCTTGCTTATTTTTTCCTCCAACGAAAGACTCATATAGCAGAAGATGGGCATCAAGGGCCACCAGGGGCCACGAGGCAGGGGCGCGCCCAGGGGGTAGGGTGCGCCCCCACCCTCGTGGGCAGGGTGTGGCCCTCTGGTACTTCTTGCGCTCATATTTTTATATATTCTGAAAATGACTTCCGTGAAGTTTCAGGACTTTTGGAGCTGTGCAGAATAGGTCTCTAATATTTGCTCCTTTTCCAGCCCAGAATCCAGCTGCCGGCATTCTCCCTCTTTATGTAAACCTTGTAAAATAAGAGAGAATAGGCATAAGTATTGTGACATAATGTGTAATAACATCCCATAATGCAATAAATATGATATAAAAGCATGATGCAAAATGGACGTATCAACTCCCCAAGCTTAGACCTCGCTTGTCCTCAAGCGAAAACGAAATCGAAAAATATGTCCACATGTTTAGAGATAGAGGTGTCGATAAAAATAAAATACGGACATGAGGGCATCATGATCATTCTTAGAACAACAACTTATATAATTCTTGTCATATGATCTCTTATGCTAGAGTACAATTCAATCACAATTTCAAGTATGAATCATAAACTTCATTGAAAACTAACAAACTATAATCTCAGTCATTGAAGCAATTTCAATTTATCATAACATAGGAAAGAGTCAATATAGAGCTTTTCAGCAAGTCCACATACTCAACTATCATATAGTATTTCACAATTGCTAACACTCACGCAATACTTATGGGTATGGAGTTTTAATCGGACACAGAGAAAGATAGGGGCTTATAGTTTTGCCTCCCAACGTTTTACCTCAAGGGTAATGTCAACAATAATAGTTCATGAAAACTCACATCCAATTAGCCATATATACCAGGATCTTTCCAACATATTGTGCTTGCCAAAAGATAAAATGTAAAAAGGAAAGGTGAGGATCACCATGACTCTTATGTAAGGTAGGAGATAAAAGTAAAAGATAGGCCCTTCGCAGAGGGAAGCAGAGGTTGTCATGCGCTTTTATGGTTGGATGCACAAAATCTTAATGCGAAAGAACGTCACTTTATATTGCCACTTGTGATATGGACCTTTATTATGCAGTTCTGTCGCTTTTATTTCTTCCATATCAACGATCGTATAAAGCTTATTTTCTCCCACACTAATAAGTCATACATATTTAGAGAGCAATTTTTATTGCTTGCACCGATGACAACTTACTTGTGAGGATCTTACTCAATCCATAGGTAGTATGGTGGACTCTCATGGCAAACTGGGTTTAAGGGATTTGGAAGCACAAGTAGTATCTCTACTTGGTGCAAAGAATTTGGCTAGCATGAGGGAAAGGCAAGCTCAATGTTGGATGATCCATGACAATATAATTTATCTCAGATGTAAGAAAACATAACCCATTGTTGTCTTCCTTGTCCAACATCAACTCTTTAGCATGTCATATTTTAATGAGTGCTCACAATCATAAAAGATGTCCAAGATAGTGTATTTATATGTGAAGACCTCTCTTTTATTACTTCCTATTAATTGCAATGATGACCAAAACTATGTTTGTCAACTCTCAACAACTTTTATTCATCATACTCTTTCTATGTGAAGTCATTACTCTCCATAAGATCAATATGATCTCTTTGTTTCTTTTTCTTTCTCTTTTCTTTTATTCACTCAAGATCATGGCAAAATAATCAAGCCCTTGACTCAACACTAATCTTTATTATATAGCTCATGGACTCGATTACATAGAAGGATCATAAAGCAAAACTCACAACTAGATCATACTAAACTTTATTCTACTAGATCAAGATATTACCAAAAGGATCGAACTAAGAAAAGGTAAAGATAAAAGTGATGGTGATACGATACCGGGGCACTCCCCCAAGCTTGGCAGTTGCCAAGGGGAGTGCCATACCCATGTGATTATGTCTCCTCTTTTGTGGTGATGTGATATTCTTGGCGATGATGCCCCTCAGGATACGATTCTCCTCCTCAA
>NC_053028.1:666723819-666803476 GCF_003073215.2 Triticum urartu
GGTTTCATGCCACACTATAATGTTTGGACGAGGCACGGAGAAATAGGGGTTATGATGGAAGACGGCGAAGAAGAAGAGTACGATGACAACTATGTGCCCCCTGAATAGGGTGATGCTGCAACAGGGGGAGCTGGTGAAGATCAAGAGGAACCAGACGATGTGCCCAATGATGCTGCCACGGGTGAAGCTGCTGAAGATCAAGAGGAACCAGACAATGTGCCCGATGATGATGATCTCCGCCGGGTCATTGTCGATGCAAGGACGCAATGCATTAGTCAAAAGGAGAAGCTGAAGTTCGATCGCATGTTAGAGGATCACAAAAAAGGGTTATACCCCAATTGCGAAGATGGCAACACAAAGCTCGGTACGGTACTGGAATTGCTGCAGTGGAAGGCAGAGAATGCTGTGGCTGACAAAGGATTTGAGAAGCTACTGAAAATATTGAAGAAGAAGCTTCCAAAGGATAACGAATTGCCCGACAGTACATACGCAACAAAGAAGGTCGTATGCCCTCTAGGATTGGAGGTGGAGAAGATACATGCATGCCCTAATGACTGCATCCTCTACCGCGGTGCATACAAGGATCTGAACGCATGCCCGGTATGCGGTGCGTTGCGGTATAAGATCAGACGAGATGACCCTGGTGATGTTGACGGCGAGCCCCACAGGAAGAGGGTTCCTGCGAAGGTGATGTGGTATGCTCCTATAATACCACGGTTGAAACGTCTGTTCAGACACGAAGAGCATGCCAAGTTGATGCGATGGCACAGTGAGAACCGAAAGAAAGATGGGAAGTTGAGAGCACCCGCTGACGGGTCGCAGTGGAGAAAAATCGAGAGAAAGTACTGGGATGAGTTTGCAAAGGACCCAAGGAATGTATGGTTTGCTTTAAGCACGGATGACATTAATCCTTTCGGGGAGCAGAGCAGCAATCACAGCACCTGGCCCGTGACTCTATGTATGTATAACCTTCCCCCTTGGATGTGCATGAAGCGGAAGTTCATTATGATGCCAGTTCTTATCCAAGGCCCTAAGCAACCCGGCAACGAAATTGATGTGTACCTAAGGCCATTAGTTGAAGAACTTTTACAGCTGTGGAATGGAAACGGTGTACGTACGTGGGATGAGCACAGACAGGAGGAATTTAACCTTAAGGCGTTGTTGTTCGTGACCATCAACGATTGGCCGGCTCTCAGTAACCTTTCAGGACAGACAAACAAAGGATACCACGCATGCACGCACTGTTTAGATGACACTGAAAGTATATACCTGGACAAATGCAGGAATAATGTGTACCTGGGCCATCGTCGATTTCTTCCGACCAACCATCAATGTCGAAAGAAAGGCAAGCATTTCAAAGGCGAGGCAGATCACCGGAAGAAGCCCGCCATGCGCACCGGTGATCACGTGCTTGCTATGGTCAATGATTTACACTACGTAATCTTTGGAAAGGGTCTCGGTGGACTAGCTGTGGGACACGCACCCATGTGGAAGAAGAAATCTATATTTTGGGACCTACCCTACTGGAAAGACCTAGAGGTCAGCTCCTCAATCGACGTGATGCACGTGACGAAGAACCTTTGCGTGAACCTGCTAGGCTTCTTGGGCGTGTATGGGAAGACAAAAGATACACCTGAGGCACGGGAGGACCTGCAACGTTTGCACGAAAAAGACGGCATGCCTCCGAAGCAGTATAAAGGTCCTGCCAGCTATGCTCTTACGAAAGAAGAGAAAGAAATCTTCTTTGAATGCCTGCTCAGTATGAAGGTCACGACTGGCTTCTCATCGAATATAAAGGGAATAATAAATATGCCAGAGAAAAAGTTTCAGAACCTTAAGTCTCATGACTGCCACGTGATTATGACGCAACTGCTTCCGGTTGCATTGAGGGGGCTTCTACCGGAAAACGTCTGATTAGCCATTGTGAAGCTATGTGCATTCCTCAATGCAATCTCTCAGAAGGTGATCGATCTAGAAATCATACCAAGGCTAAGGAGTGATGTGGCGCAATGTCTTGTCAGTTTCGAGCTGGTGTTCCCACCATCCTTCTTCAATATCATGACGCACGTCCTAGTTCATCTAGTCGACGAGATTGTCATCCTAGGGCCCGTATTTCTACACAATATGTTCCCCTTCGAGAGGTTCATGGGAGTCCTAAAGAAATATGTTCGTAACCGCGCTAGGCCAGAAGGAAGCATCTCCATGGGCCATCAAACAGAGGATGTTATCGGGTTTTGTGTTGACTTCATTCCTGGCCTTAACAAGATAGGTCTCCCTAAATCGCGGTATGAGGGGAGACTGACTGGAAAAGGCACTCTTGGAAGAGACTCAATAATAGAAATTTTTTTTCTATTTTTTCTTCTTCTCCTCTATTCCTTTCTTCTTCTCCTCTTTTTTTTCTTCTTTTTTTCTTCGATCTTCTCCCCCTCCCGATAGGAAAGTTTTATATAGAAAGTTACAATTTTAGAAAAGTTTTATATATGCAAAAGTTACAAGGAAAGAAGAAAATAAGAAGAGGAAAGAAAGAAGAAGAGGAGAGGAAAAGAAGAGGAGAAATAAATAAGAAGAAGAAAAAAGAAGAAAAAGAAGAGGATAAGAAGAAAGGAATAGTGGAGAAGAAGAGAAAATAGAACATATTCTATTTTCTCTTCTTCTCCACTATTCCTTTCTTCTTCTCCTCTTTTTTTTTCTTCGATCTTCTCCTCTAGCTATTCCTTTCTTCTTCTCCTCTATTTTCTTCTTCTTCTTCTTCTTCTTCTTCTTCTTCTTCTTCTTCTTAATTTTTATCGGGAACGAGGGTGTCGAGGATCGCCGAGGGGTCGAGGGTCGGGAACTAGGGTAGAGGGTCGAGGGTCGTTAAGGGGTCGAGGGTTTCAGGGTCAAGGGTTCGAGGGTTCTATAGGGTCGAGGGTCGAGGGTTCCAGCAGGGTCGTCTAGGGGTCGAGGGTTCCAGGGTCGTCGAGGGTTCGAGGGGTCGAGGATCGCCGAGGGGTCGAGAGAGGTTTCCTAGTGTCAAAGTATTGAAGAAATCAATGCCTTCATCATTAGCCGGAAGTAACCAGGGCATGTTGGTACAAAGTTCTGCAAAGTTGTTCTGGAATGGAGTCCCGGATAGAATAATCCGCCTTTTGGTACGAATTCAGCAAAGGCCTTCCAAATAGCGATATTCAGAAGGCTCTTGCTGAACTTTGTACCAAAAAGCGAATTATCCTATCTGGGACTCCGTTCCAGAACAACTTTGAAGAGCTTCGTACCATCATGCACATGTTACTTTCGCCTAATGATGAAGACATGGTTTTGTTGAATCCTTTGACACTAGGCAACCTCCCGACCCCTCGGCGATCCTCTCGAACATGAGAGGAAGAAGAGGGTCGTCTAGGGGTCGAGGGTTCCAGGGTCGTCGAGGGTTCGAGGGTTCTTCTCCTCTATTCTTTCTTCTCCTCTTTTTTTTCTTCTTCTTCCTCTTTTTTTTATCGGGAACGAGGGTCGTCGAGGGACATAGATGTAGTGTTGTCGTTGTTGATATATACCCCCTCCCGATAGCTTACTATGATTAGGTAGCTAGTTCTACGTTTGGCACTAATATATCCATCTGTCATGTTTGAATAATAATTGCCATGTTGTAAATATTTGTAGAAACTATGGACACCGCCCTAGACGAAGCAACAAAAGAAGTGTTGTTGAGGGACATAATCGCAAAAGGAAGTGATGCCATCTCGTTGTTTCTCAATGAAACCGATGGTCTGGAAGGAGAGGATGAACAAGCTGGCTACGGTGACCTAATGCCGGTGCAAGAAGAAGAACATGAGGACGGCTCCGGTGACCCAATGCGGTGCAAGAAGGAGACCGTGATGACGGCTCCGGTGACCGAACCGAGTCCGGCCAGGTATATATATTAGTTAAGCCTATGCTGACTAGCTGATTGATGCATTCATTGTTTTGGTATGTACACATATTAATTAAGTCTTTGTTCTTTTTTCTAGCCCTCCGGATCGAGCACAACTTCGGTAAAGAGACGAGGCCCGAAGAAAAAGTTGAGCTCGGATGAAAAGTTTGAGATCATAGCAATCGCGCCCGACGGCCAACCTATTGAACCCCTCCGGACAAAGAGCGCATTTGTTGCTCAGTGCGGGGTTCTGGTTAGGGACAAGATCCCGATAAGCATCCAGCAATGGTTTAAGCCGGCTACAGAAGACCCTGAGGTGTCTTATGTCAATGATATGCAGAAAAATGATCTTTGGACTGAGCTGAAGTCAAATTTAACCCTACCGCCTGAGGATAATCCAGAGAACCCAGTTAAAGAGAAATTAATCAAGTCTTTTGCTCTGAAGAGGATGGCAGAACTATTCAGGAGGTGGAAGAAAGAGCTGAATAAGTTTGTCGAAAATAATGAGACACCAGAATTCAAGGGCAGATATGAGAAGATCAGAGATCACTGGCCCGCATTCCCACAAGACATCGGAAAAGAGTCAGAAGATGTCGGCGACAAACAAGCAAAATGCTGCGAAGAAGAAGCTTCACCATCGCACGGGGTCAGGTGGCTACCTCGTAGCCCGGCCTAAGTGGTTCAAGACTGAGAATGATCTGGTTCATAAAGGGATCGAACCAGAGACAATTAACTGGCCAGACCGTTGCCAGACTTGGTTCTTCAGGGCTGGCGGAACCTTGGACCCTGTAACAGGGAAGTGCATTTGGACGAACGATCAAATGGACATACCAGTCAGTAAGCTTAAGCAGTATATCGAAGCAGCGCAGGAAGGGACGTTCTTTCCAGACAGAGAGAATGACGAGCTCACAATGGCCCTCGGGAATCCTGAGCACCCTGGATGGACACGAGGCACGCCAGGCTCCGTTCCATGGAAGGTTGGGTTTCCGGACGCAGGCGGTTACAAATCCCATGAGAGGAGGAAAAAAGTGCAGCAGACCCAAATGTAGGCGCTGCAAGCAAGGGTAGACGCGATAGAGGAACGAGAAGCAAATCGCAGCAAACGTACTGCCGAAGCCTCCTCCGAAGCTACCCCGCCATCTCAGCGCAGAAGCAGCGTGGCTTCCACCGAGCTGCTTCAGCCAGAGCATGCCTTGACGGCTCCTGCCAGCTATCCCGTGGATGCTATAACGGAGTCTCAAAATTGCCACCTTATGACGCAATGGATGAATTTGAAGGTCAAGGCGGCTGTTGGCTCTGTTTATCCTACTGAACCCGGCGCAACTTTTCACTGCCGGCCGATTCCAGAAGGATATGCTAGGGTGATGGTGGATGAGATAACGGAGGGATTTGAGGACCTCCAGCTTGACCACCCTACCGGTGAAGGGGAGACTCGGCTGGGGTCTGCTCTGAAGACTCCATGCCTATGGCGGAAGGAGCTCATCAACCTTCCGAACTGGACGCCTCCGCCTCCTCCTCCTCCTCCGGCAAGTCAGGGCACTCCGCCTCCACCGCCTCCTCCTCCGGTGAGTGACGATCAGGGCCCTCGGCCGGCTCCTTCTCCGGCGTGTGGCGGCACTCCGCCTCCTTCTCCGCCTGCGCCGACGCGCCCGAGCAGCCAGCCTCCTCCTTCTCCGCCTCGTCAGCAAGGGCGGAAGAGACCTGCCGCCGCTCCAGCTGCTCCGGTGCGTCGTAGTCCTTCTCCTCCGCCTCTTAAGCAAGTAAAGAAGACAACCGCTCCGTCTGCTCGGTCGGCGTCTAGCAGTACAACCAGAGGCGGGAGGACATACAGATTCGGTCCTTCTCTGAAGACTCCAGAGAAGTTACCATATGAGAGGACCCTGGAGGAGAACGCCGAGATCGCGCGAGAAGAAGTGAGGAACTTATTTGAAGGGGTGAAAGCAAAGAAACATCCACCTCCGGAGGAGAAGGTAGATCGGGTGAAAGTGAAGCGCACTCTGGCTGCCCTGACAAAACCACCGAAGTCTCCGCCGAAAGGAAACTATGACCGCATTATTGGAAAGGAATTTGCCGAAGCGGAGCGGTCGGGAAGTACTGTCAGTGATCAAAGGCTGAAAGAACGACGAGCTGGGAAACAAATTGCCCAGCTCGGCGAACAAGCGAAGCAATCGTGCCCCCCGCTCAAGGTGCCTAGCCACAACGTCGCTAATGATCCGAGGATGGTGCCCGGTTATAGCAATCTTGCAGATTACCTGCCCGACGAAGTACATTATGAACCCATGGACATGCAGATACAAAGATACGAGTACGGGAAGCCTCTCGTCAAAGATGAAAGATCTCTATCAACGATGATGCGAAGATTGCATGATTGGTACTTGAAAATCTGCAGAGACTCTGGGGGGAGGAGTACTTTGTATGTGAAAGTTAAAAAGGAGCATGACCTCGTTGGAATTGATCTGTTGCATGTTCCATTTGAGGAGTTCTATCAGTTTTTCAATCAATTGGCCCTCGATAAAATAACGGTCGCCTGCTACTGTCTGTAAGTAGTACTATTTCTGTCATTAAGTTTCCCTATATAGCTTAGCTCTTTCATTGCATGTATTTATAATCATCCTCACTATATTATGCAGATTGAAGATCGCCGAATTGAAGAAAAGACAAGTCGGTGATATTGGGTTCATTAACACATATCTCATAGATGCAACTCAGGTTAAATTTCATGCCGCAGATACCGAGGCCAACTTGCTACGATCGTTGGTAATAAATCAAAACAAAGATATAATACTCTTTCCTTACAACTTCAAGTGAGTGTTACTGTCTTGTGCGTATTCGGTTTCCCTTATATATTAGTCAAGGTTATAGTAATGTAATTGATGAGTTATGCATGCGTGTGCAGTTTCCACTATATTCTCCTACATATTAAGCTTGAGCAGGGACTAGTAACCGTCTTAGACTCAAGACGAAAAGATCCCCAGGACTATGCAGACATGACTCAAATACTCGAGAAGTAAGTTAAATCGATCATTATCCACCATATCAGCAACTTTGTTCATTTCTTGATATATCAAGTAATTGTTTTCTTTCTCCGGCAGGGTTTGGAGAAAATTCACCAGAAAAGCTTCGGGACTACCAAAGGAGCTGCAATTTAGACACCCGAAAGTAAGTACTATAGTAGCATTTTAAGCGCATCTACTAGTCATTCAAGCGCTAGTTTCATCAATACCATTTGGCATTATTGCTTATCAGTATGATTAACCTCTATTTCATGTAAAGTGGTTGTGGCAGGAACAAGGGAATGATTTCTGTGGATACTATGTTTGCGAGTCCATCCGCCACACGACCTGTGACCGGGGCTACACTGACGAACAATATGAAGTACGTAAATAACAACATTCACAATTTTATTTTATTACCATCATTTGTGTTGAGTTTCATTCATTCATATATATATGTATTGACCCCATTCTTTAAATTAGATGTTTCGGAAGCGGGATGAACTCCTAGCACCAGCTCGCATGCGAGCAATTCAAGAGGAATTGGCGGCATTCTTTCTTGACCACGTGATCCCTGAAAACGGAGAATTCTATGTGGACCCTGAGTCCGTATGATTATATTTGTAAGAGATAATTATTGTATATATGTAGCCGGTAGTGTCAGATAGATATACGAGAACTTATTGTTCGCCCAATCTCTCGGAGAAAGAGAGGTGGTCGATATCACTTCTCTCTGTATGCATATATGTTCATCACGATCTTCTGTTTCCTTCGTTTGCTTACTAGCTAGCCAGCGTTTCTAGTCCTCTCTATACGTATGTATAGTACGTAGCGTCGACCAAGCACGGACATAAGAGAGGACACTTCTCTCTATTAATTATAGCTAGCTAACACAATATATGAAACACCTAAATTAACCCCCCAAAACCCCCAAACCCCCCCCCCCTTCAAAAAAAACTAAAACCCCAGCCACAGAAATGCTGACGCGTGGATGCCTATTGGTCCCGGTTGGTGCCACCAACCAGGACCAAAGGGTCTCCTGCCTGGGCTCTGCGCACTGCCCACGTGGAGGCCCATCAGTCCCGGTTCTGGATTGAACCGGGACTAAAGGGTCGGGGCATTAGTACCGATACTTTAGTCCCGGTTCAGGAACCGGGACTAAAGGCCCTTACGAACCGGGACTATAGGCCCTTTTTCTACCAGTGACATAGGAGCGGATAAGGAATTCGACATAGCGACAGGTAAGCAAACTAACACACGAGCAAACAAAAGGCAAGGGGAAAAAGAGGAGGGCGAATAAAATGGCAAGGGTGAAGTGGGGGAGAGGAAAACGAGAGGCAAATGGCAAATAATGTAATGCGAGAGATAGAGATTGTGATGGGTACTTGGTATGTTGACTTTTGCGTAGGCTTCCCCGGCAACGGCGCTAGAAATGGCTCGTTGACGGGAGAGTAAATCTTGACTTGACTTGGCGTAGGCCTCCCCGGCAACGGCGCCAGAAATCCTTCTTGCTACGTCTCGAGCTAGCGTTGGTTTTCCCCGAAGAGGAGGGGGTGATGCAGCACAGTAGCGTAAGTATTTCCCTTAGTTTTTGAGAACCAAGGTATCAATCCAGTACGAGGTCACGCGCAAGTCCCTCATACCTGCACAAAACGGTAGCAACTCGCAACCAACGCTTAGGGGTTGTCAATCCCTTCACGGTCACTTACGAGAGTGAGATCTGATAGAGATAATATTTTTGGTATTTTTGGTATAAAGATGCAAAGTGAAAAGTAAAAGCAAAACAAGTAAAATAAAGTAATGGAGATTGATATGATGAGAATAGACCCGGGGGCCATAGGTTTCACTAGTGGCTTCTCTCAAGAGCATAGATATTCTACGGTGGGTGAACGAATTACTGTTGAGCAATTGATAGAATTTAGCATAGTTATGAGGTTATCTAGGTATGATCATGTATATAGGCATCACGTCCGTGACAAGTAGACCGACTCCTGCCTGCATCTACTACTATTACTCCACTCATCGACCGCTATCCAGCATGCATCTAGAGTATTAAGTTAAAAGCAGAGTAACACCTTAAGCAAGATGACATGATGTAGAGGAATAAATTCATGCAATATGATAAATACCCCATCTTGTTATCCTCGATGGCAACAATACAATACGTGCCTTGCAACTCTTTCTGTCACTGAGTAAGGACACTGCAAGATTGAACCCAAAGCTAAGCACTTCTCCCATTGCAAGAACTACCAATCTAGTTGGCCAAACCAAACGGATAATTCAAAGAGACTTGCAAAGATAACTCAATCATACATAAAAGAATTCAGAGAAGATTCAAATATTATTCATAGATAAGTTGGATCATAAACCCACAATTCATCGGTCTCAACAAACACACCGCAAAAAGAAGATTACATCGAATAGATCTCCACGAGAGAGGGGGAGAACATTGTATTGAGATCCAAAAAGAGAGAAGAAGCCATCTAGCTACTAGCTATGGACCCGAAGGTCTGAAGTAAACTACTCACACTTCATCGGAAGGGCTATGGTGTTGATGTAGAAGCCCTCCGTGATGGATGCCCTCTCCGGCGGAGCTCCGGAACAGGCCCCAAGATGGGATCTCATGGATACAGGAAGTTGCGGCGGTGGAACTAGGTTTTTGGCTCCGTCTCTGGTCTAATGGGGGTACGTAGGTATATATAGGAGGAAGGAGTACGTCGGTGGAGCTCCGAGGGGCCCACGAGGCAGGGGGGCGCGCCTAGGGGGGGCGCCCTCCACCCTCGTGACCTCCCCGGAAACTTCTTGGAGTAGGGTCCAAGTCTCCTGGATCACGTTCGGTGAGAAGATCACGTTCCCGAAGGTTTCATTCCGTTTGGACTCCGTTTGATACTCTGTTTCCTCGAAATACTGAAATAGGCAAAAAAACAACAATTCTGGGCTGGGCCTCCGGTTAATAGGTTAGTCCCAAAAATAATATAAAAGTGGAAAATAAAGCCCAATATAGTCCAAAACAGTAGATAAAGTAGCATGGAGCAATCAAAAATTATAGATACATTGGAGACGTATCAACACACAAGTTGATCATTGATCTGTTAGCCGTGTGCGGTGTCCCCCTCCACCATAATCCACCTCGGTCATATCGTTGCAGTGCTTAGGCGAAGCCCTGCGCTGGTAGCTTCATCATCACCGTCATCACGCTGTCGTGCTGACGAAGCTCTCCCTCGACACTCAGCTGGATCGAGAGTTCGTGGGACGTCACCGAGCCGAACGTGTGCAGATCGCGGAGGTGCCGTACTTTTGGTACTAGGATCGGTTGGATCGTGAAGATGTACGACTACATCAACCGCGTTGTCATGACGCTTCCGTTTACGGTCTACGAGGGTACGTGGACTACACTCTTCCCTCTCGTTGCTATGCATCACCATGATCTTGCGTGTGCGTAGGAATTTTTGAAATTACTGCGGTCCCCAACAGTCGGTGTGTTAGTTTCTGCTCTGAAGATGGATCGGTGGAAGATGGCGGCGATGAAACATGAGAGTGCGTCGGACCGGTTTGTACCCCAAACCCAGTATGTGGCTCGGTTGGGGACTCCGGCTTTAGATATTAGGCTTTGGTGCGATGTCTGTTTGGTATTAGGCTTGGACTATCGGCACCCCTTCATCAAGTGGATAGGATTAGCGGCAGTTGTTGCTAAGGTGGTGGCTTCAGACTACCTGATGTACTACTTTGTAAGGTCTTTGTGAATAATTAATAAAATGGTTGCATGCATCGCCCTGATGCAGAGGTCGGGGGTAATCCTCCTTTTCAAAACAAAAAAAAAACTAAATGTCGTAAGTTGTTTACACTATTCATGGAATGAGAATTTGTTAATACTAATGTTCGTGATATATTGGTAGGATATTGGCCCTCAATATCGATGCTTTATCTCTTGTGATAAATGTGTGGAGTTGTTGTCTGGGGATGTCAATTCTTCATCTGACGGTGTGCAAATCATGCTGACCTGGAACAATTCCTGATGGGAAGTTCTTATTCTTCTCTACCTATATTTATTGGATTAAGTTCAATGGGCAGGTGAGTTTCTTATCCTGGAAGCTTTGTTCTATTTTTTGCAAGGAAATTTAATTAAATTTCTAACCATTTAGATTCATAATATCAATCTGCTACAGCATGGGGTTTGTTAGAAATTTCTAATCAGGATTGTTTCTAATGGTGATTAAAGCTGTCATAGAGTCAACATATTACAAATGTATACTTCTCTCCTCCAGATACCAGCCATTAGATTCAACAATCAGATATGCTGCTTCTTTAGCTGTAGGATAAAGTGAATTACAGCCACATACTTTTAATAATAACCCCCTAGCCTTTCAAATAGTTTGACTGTTTTGCTTCTCTGCGTGAGTACTATTTGTTTCACCATTTGTAGCTCATTGTAGCAGACGGAGGGTGTTGTATTCAATAGAGATTACAGTGATAAATTGGTGAAATTAGTTTGTTCTCTGATGTATGTTAGCTTAACTTGCTAAGCCATATAGTCCTATTTTTAGTACTAGGAGGAGAAATTAAATTAATATATGCCACCAAATGAGTTGAGTTAGGTTCTCTGTTGTGCTGGGGCAAGCTAAACCAAAGCAAGCAGTCACTCAAGGCAAGGAGCAGTGCTCCTATTTCCTCATTGTTGAGGTAGGTTCAGGTTAAATTATATGTGTTGATTCCCATCTCTTGCGCATGTGCAGATCTTTGTGTCTGATCAGGTTGTTCTTTGTCAAGTATTATCTTTGAGTGCACCATCTTGTGATCTGCTATCACATACAAATGATTCATGCCACCCCGGTCAGTTATTAGGATTTCACCCCATCATATCTGATTGGTCAATTTAGTTCCAGATTTTGTGGTTTCCTGGATATGTTGGGTAATTCACATTGTACCGCTCGATAATGTGTTGATGCTATGACAGAGTGGACTAAGTGATCTGTTTAGCATGGAACTAAAATTGCACTCCGAAATGAAGATATATCGTTCCTCTTGCCTTTATGTGATGAACTAGCCGTTGGAGGTGAGGGAACAGACGTTCCAGCTCGCTAGCTGTTACTTGTTCCTTGGCAACTTCAACGTGAGAATAGGCTAAAATATGTTGACACCGGACATGGAAGCTGTAGGACAGACCCAGTGCATAAAAGCTGCTGGACATGGAAGCTGTACGCACTAAAAAAAACAATGTAATGAACATGTAGCCATTTAGAATGATTCAAAGCATTCTAGAATAGTATGCGTTCTTTCGTTATTCAGCTAACATTGTCTGTTGTGCTTATATACAGAAAAAATATCCAAGGACTCAGAGAAGTTGATGCGATCTCAAATGAATTTAGAGTTCCAAAGTTTGAGATTCTAGGATCGAAAAAGGATATAGTGACTGACTAGCTACTCAGTCCAGTCTGGTGCTACATTTAGATTTGACTATGGTTTGGTACTTTGGTCTACTCGAATTCGAGACTGAGCATTAACCTATCAGATTTGGTTTTTCCCAGAGAGGAGATGCTATGACATATTTGCTGGTATTGGATGAATTTCTACCCCAGTGTACAAAAGGAATCTGATGAATGTGCAAATGAACAGACATTATTTATTATATAAGGACAATTTTAAAATCGAATATGCACAAGTGTATTTTTATTGATATGCACAAGTGTTCATATCTGATAGTATTGTTTAGAATTTGAGAACACTACATAGAAAATACATTTTGCTTCAGAAAGGAGTGGATCGATTTTGTATTTAAAGGTTGCGAATCATTATGCAGGGCACTCCATACATGTTATAGAGGCTGCCAATACGATGACTCTGATAGAGTTGCTCTAAGTTTGTTATCCCGTGGACGCACAGGCATTGAACTAGTGGAATTTGTATTCAGGTTGTTTGACCACACTATAAGAAAAAACACACAAATTTGCAAGAGGTTGTGAATAAAAAAAATGTTATGATATGTAGTGCAGAGAATAACTTGGACAAAATATATCATACTAGAATTCACAAATCTAAATGACCATCAAAGTTCCGTAGTTGATTCATAAAAAAAAACAGAAGCACGTTGTGTAGACAGTAGAAATATACTTCAACCACGAAACAAAAAGAAACCGAATTGGAAACAATAACTTCACACGAACAATAGCACATCATAGTAGAACATAGCACATACAAGGTCACCCTTAACATATCTCCAACAAGACATGTAACTGGTGGATATGTACAAACAGTGACACATGTCATGCATGCTATGAAAGTTGGTTCCGTGCACAGAACAAACAAATTATGCCACTGTCACAGCAATGTGGTATCAAGAATATAAAACAAGCCACGTGTAGCAAGATCTTGCTTAGAGCACCCCCTTGCAACACTGGTTCAGGCGCGATGATATTGATCTATGTATACCTGCACACAAAGATTGCACAATTTATTAGCAACTTTTTCATTGGCAAGGTTACTGAGCACAGGAACAAATCTTACCAAAACTTCAGTAGCAGATGGGCGGCGACTACGTTCTGAATCAGTCATTTTTGCAAACAACTCACGATCGCCCTCCCAGCTGTGTGGAAGCCCTTCCTCCACGACTTTCGGAAATAGCTCATTCTTCTCAAATACAGTTTTAATCAATGCAAATAGCTCAAACAAGATGACCCCAGCTGAATAAATGTCAGCCTACCAAAAGATACACAAAAGATTTAGTCATTATTTAATAAGAAAAATATGCCAGACTAATTAACTGCGCTGCACACCTTTTCTGTTATTGTCTGACCACTGTCAAGCTCTGGGGCAAGGTAATACTTGGTCCCCAAGTCAGGTGTGCCACCACCATACCTGCCGAACTCATCATGACCACTGCAAGCATCGCCAAAATCACCAATTCGCACTCCCTCGTCAGAACCAAAGAATATATTATCTGGTTTCAGATCTCGATGCACAACACATTCTGCGTGTAGTCCCTTTATTCCTTCCACTATTTCTTGAAAAATGAACCACGGTCCTGAATCCAATCACTGTTTCCATATAATGTATGTCGAAGAGTCCTGCTTGAAGTTACACAGAAAGAAAGCATACAATCAGATAACGGTTCGTGTGGTATGTGCTATCCTTAAGTTCTTGCATAGCTATTGAGCAAAAGGCATTACCAAATTCTTATTTTTCCCATCGTGTAATAAATTAATATTCAGAGTTTTACCTGTTTTACCACAATATACAAAAAAATAATCGGTGTTTATTGGAAAATGGCATATCACTCTATATCTGTATCAGAAATCCAAACAACCATGGCCAGGCCACTGCTGTAGTGCCATCCTCTCTTAGCTCATCTACCCTTAGGGCTGTGATGCAGTGACAGGGATCCAACTAAAATACTAGGATGTGCTTGGTTGGATGAATAGATAAGGATAGGTTAGGGCCAACCAGATTATGTGGATGGGATGAGCCAGTTTGAGTGTTTGGTTGATATGTGTGCAATGAGTCCATTCCTGTTTGGTTTGAGCGATAGAGGTGATTGCGATGAGCCGATTTGAGTGATTCGTTGACAGATGAACATGAGCAAGTGGATTGTGACAACCTTCCCATATACTCCCTCCGTTCCTAAATATAAGTCATTTTAGAGATTCCAATATGGACTACATACGGAGCAAAATGAGTGAATCTACACTCTAAAATATGTCTATATACATCCATATGTAGTGCGTGTTGAAATCTCTAAGAAGGCTTATATTCAGAAACAGAGGGAGTATATGGTAAGATGACCACCATATTTTGCATAAAATCTGATCTAGCAATTGATTGAAGTAACAACTAACAAGACAGAGACCATCACAAGAATTACATTTGCAAGAAACATCATACATCCATAAAGTATCAACCATACGTGCATAATATAGCAATACATGACAATATTTGATAATTGCTTCACAACGAGCATCGAAAAGTAATACATGCCATAGTTATTGTCTAGAAAGTAATATATGTCATAGTTGAGAACCATACTTAATATTGTTGACTATTAGTGTGTGAGTAGATGTCACAACTCACTATTTTGAAGCGCTAAGTAGTGTCCATGAGTATCATCTTAATGAAAAATTGATATTTCTCTTGCTAAGTTGTGAAGCGCTAATTTAACCGAGCTACGTCACTCAATGCAGGCCTGCTAGTTCATTCCACTCTGTCTTAGATCACAACACCTTCAGTTTGTGTTTACTAAGAATGCTTGAACTTTTGAACAGAATGGAGGCAAGCCAAAGACCCTAAGCTAGAGGACATTCTGAGAGTCGGCTACGGCAACGACAGAAGTAGCAACATCTAGGATGGCAGAAATGCCGACCACTTGACCAGCTCAAGAACCACCAAGAGTTGACACCTTTCCAGGCTCTTTGTACTTCCAGGGCAATGGCGATGGCAGCGTGATTGGGCTGGACATCAACAACGCAGCACCACCATCACCCTGCACCGGCCTTCAGGACCACAACTTCATGCCTCCACAACATGGCAAATGCTTGCTGTGCTCGCCGAACCAAGGCACAATGGTGGCGGCGCCAAACAACTCCATCACAGGCTTCGATGCCAACTTGTCGATCTCTAGCAGTACCAATGAGTGACCAGCAGAAGAACGAAGGCAAGGGGAAGTGCTACCAGCTGTGGATAAGGACGATATGTGCTGCCGAGTTGGTTCTTCGGGGTGTGCTGCGCTCGCCGTGCCGCCAGTGAGGAGGGAGAAACGGGATTTGAGAGGGGTGAGAATGATGGGGAGAGGAGGAGGTGACGATCACATGATAGGCTAGCGACAACTTGGGCCACTCAGTTCAAATCAATTTTGCTGGGTGGAGCTACCAGTATCTTTGGGGCATACTCCTGTCCTTTGTTGGTTGGGTTTGTCCAGAAGATACACAACCAAGCGTATACTCAAAGAAATGGTTGTATCCCATCCACGGTTTGGTTATCAATCAAACACATCCTAAATGAATCTGTGCGACAAGTCAAGTTCACTTCTAGACTTCTAGTTGATGACTAATTTTTAGGTATGCAGCATGACACTATTGCCACTTCTATGTTCTAGCTGATGGCTAAGTTTTATGTATGCACTTACAAAAAAATGCTTTGATTAAAAAATATAGTCAAGGTGACAACTATTAAGTCCTGCCAGAATCAATAATAATACAAACGAATTTGTATATTGAGCGGAAAGCATAAAACATACATACCTAGGGCAAAACTCTAAATGAATGAAAATATACTCTTGCTCCGGCCATTCTTTGTAAACCCACGGCTCTCTCCAAGCCTAATAAAGTACAGAAAAGAATGAAAATTCAAAAGGCAATAAAACACAATTGCGATCTAAGATAATTCTTGCATACATATACCTGAAAGAAAGTCATAACACGTTTGTCCCTCAGACTTGATATGATTGCTATTTCTCTGAATAAATAATAACATTGTGGTTTTAGAGAACAGTTAAAAATGGAATTGCTAAGTGGAGTACATCCTAATGGATAAAAATAGGATTAAAGATGAACAGTTATAAGAATACCGTGGTTCTGCGGGACAAGATATTTGTTGACTAATTGTTTTTAGAGCACAGGTGCTGCCTAGCCATAAGCACTTGAAAACCCTACAGACCTTTGCTCCACCTGAAATAAAAACAAACATATCGCCTTGGTTACAAACGGCTGCAGTATCATGGCTGGTGCTTCTACTATTCTTGGGTCCAGAAGCATTATGAATCGCATGAAGTATGAACTTATCAGCTTATAGAGTATATTGATGCATCCGCTAACTAACACACTAAAGATTACATATTCAATGTTGTGGACCATTGCAGATAAGATGGGAGAAAATAGTATGATTCGAGTCATGACAGAAAATGTTGCTACCAACATATATTGTTCACCATGTACTGCAGATTGCATAAACTTTATACTTGGAAATAGCTAAAACCCCAGAACCAATGAGGCACTGCTTAAACACCTACTGCTTCTATAGTGACTTAGCGAGTATAGCATGATAGAGAGGGATGACCGAATTGAGGTGTCACACTCACATCAGAGATCTCCTAATCGATCTGACCAAGTTATGTTGGACACAGAGACGACTAGACAAGGGCATAAAGATTGCCTATTGAATATTTGGCCAGACACAAGCATAGTTAAGACAATGTAATATAACATTTTCATGTGGTACATATTTGTAATTTAAGGTCTTATTTAGAAAACTTACCAACTTTTTTAAGAATTGTGAAATTGCAAATAGATGGTATCATCATATTGACCACATCATGAAGGGCTGAAGAAGGAGCCTGCAGTTTTAAAAATTGCTATTAGAATAGCCCACAAATTAATAACAGGTTTAGATAGTAACTCGTACCGTAATCTCAAAATCCATCAAAACAGCTGATTCCCTAAAGATACGTGATCCATCATAGTTCACTTCCAAATCGAACTCATTCATTTCCTCAAACTTCAGCCAAAAAAGGCAATAATCCTTTGTTTAAATCCATTCACTCCCACCTGGTAAAACAAACAACTCGGTGAGCCTGAGCTATATTTGATGGAGACATTTTAACAACAAAATTCAGCAAAAGAAAGACAAGAAGTCCCAGCTATGAAATGACTTCAATTCTATTTAGGGCTTTATTTTGGTGACTTCCAACCAAATGATGAAGTGGGCGTACTTTGTATATGACTTTGAGAGTTGGGCATAGATCAATTCGGTGTAAGCAGGCATGATATGATGGTGGCCCGACAGATTAAAAACATGGCAATAGCTCCAACGTCCAGGAACTAGGGGGCTGGGGCCTTCCTAACAAATTATTGCTAGCAATGCTGTGATGATCCTAATGCAGGGCTTCTAAGTTTTTCAAATGACAATCTTGCATGCAGAATACACCGATGATTTTAGTGTAGGGGCTAGATTTGATGGACACATTAGAACTACTAGAATCATTTAAAATGTGTGTTAGTTGAAGAACTATTCCTTTCTAAACATCAAAGATACTCACGAAATTTTTTGACGAGAACATGCTTCTGCAATGGCCATAGTCGAAGCTTCATTTGCACAGTCTGTTCATCTTCCTTCTTGAGCCCCTCCTCCACCTTCTTGAGCCCCTTCTCCACCTTCTTGAGCCCCTCCTCCTCGCTGCTTGTGCTTTTTTCCTCATCCTCATCATCATCATTGCTTCCCAAATCATCATTACCCTGTTGCCAAAAGATCGACCTAAATAAACCCACATCGTTCCCCCTGCCGACCGAGTCGTCACTATTGGTGCTCATGCCCTCTTCCTGGCTAGATGTTGTCTCCTCCTCCTCCTCCTCTTCCTCCTCCTCTTCACACCCCATCAGCCCAAACATGTGTCTGGTCCCCTCATTCACGTCGCTGCTTGAACGAGACGAAGACCCCCCACAAGTTGATGGATCGGTGGAGTAGCACTCTGAGTAGCAGTCTGGTGCCCCATCGTCGTACCCCGAATCACCACCATAGAACAGCATCTGTGCCATGTCGATGATGCGCCCACCTAAGACAAGCGCCAGGTACAGTCCACTGCCGTTACCATGCTCCATGTCAATCTCAGGAACTTCAACGCTTCCCTCCACCACACGAGGGGGGGTGATGGGGCTTAGCTTCGCTACTTCAGTAAACTCAGCCCCAGATCTGCGATAGATATGTACTGCTGCTGCCTCGCCGCCCATCGACTCCATTGACAAGGAGCTCATTGCAACCTAGGGTTAGGCAAATAAGGCACAAACAAAAGTACTTCAGATCACACAGATTGTTCAAAGTCAGCAATAATATTGCAATTCAGATAACAAAACGGCAGTGTGTATTATGCGAAAAGAAACAACAGCAAATAAAGATGGCAGGAACAGTGAATTATCACATGTCAAACACCTTTGCTTCTTATGCTCAGATGTGGAGAACAGGAGAACAGAAAATGGAATTGGGAAAATCCTGAACCAAGAACAGTGAATTGCAGTTTCCATATATCTTAACCTTCCTGGCATGAAAGCATCTACAGTACGAGAGGGTCCTTTTAACGTTAGCCATGCTGCTGTTCTGATCATAAGCATTTTTTTGCAAATTAGCAGTCAAAGAATTAAAAGTATGACCTAGTTTGGTGAAACTTGTACTTCAGTAGCGAACTAGCAGTAAGGTTTCTTGGTATTCTGAGAGAAGTCACTATATGTTGGTACAAATTCACCTGGTTACCTTTATTCATATGCATATATGATCAGTATTAATCTAAAGCATGCTATCTTCTCAACTAACTCACCACTCATCTCAACTATGCTCAGCTACAGGAGTGTTTGCAAGTCCCTTTTAATAAAAACAGTAAGCATTTACAATATGTGCATATTTATGTAGGGACCCAATAAGTTAAAGATATAGCATCAGGTAACACAAGAAGTGAAACTCTAAACTTGCACTCATTAGTTTTTTACTCGAAGGAAAAGTGTTTAAACCATCAGGCTGATTTTCTGAAGAAATCATCCACATCGACACACGCACCACGCGGCCTAGCCCACGCACCGCCCATCACCTTCTACCTTATCTCTAAGCGTCACGGGAGAGCCACTCATTTTTCTTCCGCTCTTCGTTTCCTACTGCCTCATCTCCTATGCCCGTCCGTCTTCTCTATTGCCTCTCTCTCTTGCAGCAGTATAGCCGGCGACCACCGGAGCCGCCACTTGCCTGCTCCCCAGCAGTTGCTGCAAGGACTCACCATCGCTACTGCTGCAAAGTGCCTTCCCTCCCTCCCTCTTGCTTCTCTCCTCTCCAGCATCGAACACGCCGGTGCAGCATCCCAACGCACGCTCGCTGCACTGCAAACCAGCGGCTGGTGCTACAACTGCTGGATATCGGCTGGGGGTAGATGCTACAATGCAACAGCAACAGCACTGCAACCCGCAGATCTCGCCGGTGGCAGTTGTTGCAATGCAGCGTCTCATGGTGCTGCAACCAACAGAAGGGCTGCAACCGCAGGATATCCCGCCGGCGGCGGTTGCTACAATGCAACGGCCCTGCAATCTGAAGATTCTCGCTGGCGACAGATGCTTCAATGCAACGTCTGGTCAGCAGTGATGTTGTGATGGGAAGGAAGGGCGTCACTGGGTGTTTGTGATGGGGTCGTCGCCGGTGTTGTGATGGGAGCGTAGCAGCATCACCTGTTGTTGCGTGCTCGACAGTTGGCACTTGGCAGCATCACCCGATGCTGCAAGGGAGGGCATTGCCAGCCTTTTATGACAGGTTCAGAGGAACGATGAGCGACACTGGTGAGGGTTTGGCGCTGTGAGCGGAGCAGAGCGGCGTGGCGTGAGATGGCGTGACGCGAGCAAGGCGAAGCAATCAGGGGATCCCGTCAGATTATGTTGACCCATCAAACCGCGACGCAGGGAGAGCGAACTGCTGGCATGCCAACTGATTTCTGCCCAGAAATCAGTCAGATGACGCCTAGCACGGGCCTTACTTGAAACAATCAATTGCCATTGTTGTTACCACATCGAAATAGTTTAAACACTAGATGTTTCTTAGGATAAGTGCCAGTTAGTACTAACCTATCTTCTCACAGAATGCATCTGCAGAACTAGAAGTACAATAACATGGTGCAAATAGGCCTTTCGCATTCGCTCTGTTACCCTACCCCGTTAATGTCGACCGGTAGTATCACAGGCTTTCACTTGGGGGTCAGAGAGGGAGGGGGTGGACACCCAGACGGTTCGTTAAAGCGCTACCGCCGACGATCTCGCGCCGGATCGCTGCGCCGCCGCCGCCGTCAACCGGAGAGGGGGAGGGGAGCACCCCGTAAACTAGGGTAGAGGGGAAGGGAGTGCGGCGAGGTGTTACCTCCCGCGTCGAGATCCGGCGGCGGCGGCGCGGTGTCGAGGATCCGGCGGCGGCGGCGCGGCGTCGATGCAGCCGTCGGGCTCGTCCCGCCCCGTCCCCGTGCTTCCGCGAATTCTGCCCGTCGAGGGTTTTGGCTCGCAAGCCCCACCGTGCCCAGACCTCCTAGTCCGCGCACAGGTCCGGGAAGGTTTTTTTTAGAACATTTTAGAATCACGTCGGGGGAGGGTTTTTTTTTTTAAGCATCAGTACAGACACAACCGCTCATATACACGCGCATACACTCACCCCTATGAACGCACACACGCACACCCTACCCCTATGAGCACCTTTGAGAGACTGAGCCGGCATATCATCTTGAGATTTACGAAGTCACCGTAGGCACCTCGTCGTCGACGGGAACGTCTCCTCCCACTGAAAGCGCATCACCGAAAATCCTGAAATAAATCCAGGAATAATGCGAGCACCAGGATTTGAACCCTGGTGGGTTGGGGATACCACTGTCCACCTAACCAACTCAACCACAGGTTGATTCGCACGTCGGGAGAGGTGGGATAGCGAGCCCCACGTTCCCCACACGCGTGCTTTCACCGGCCCATTGCGCGGCAGGACGCTCCTGTTTTTTCTTTCGTTTTTTGTTCTCTTTTCAGTTTTTTTCTTTTCAAAAAATTTCGGGATTCTAAATTTTGAGAAAACACTTTTATTACAAAAAATATTTTAGAATTGAAAAAACAACAAAAAACTAAAAAAAAATGTACACACCTTTAAAAATTCTTCTCAGATTACTAAAACTGTTCATGAATTTGAAATTTATTCTTGTATATGAAAAATTATTCACGATCTCACAGAAATGTTCATGAATATTAAAAAATGTTCATGATTTCAAAAATAATTCATAATTACAAAAATTGTTCACAGATTTAATAAATGTCTGCTAATTCAAAACGGTTCGCAGTTTTAAAAATTGTTCATGAACTTGTGAAAATGTTTGTGAATTCAAAATATGTTCATGGTTTTTATTTTTTGCTTATTTAAAAAATTCACAATTTTATAAATGGCCGCGGTTTTAAAAAAATGTTCACCAACTCAAAGAATGTTCATGAATTTGCAAAAAAAAATTGCCAATTCAAAACATATCCACGATTTTCAGAAAAATGTTCACAATTTCAAAAAAATATTCATGAATTCGAAATAAATGTTCATAATTTCAAAAAGGTTCATTGAGTTGAAAGATGTTCACAAAATGTTGGCAAACAAATTCATGATTTCAAAAATTGTTCACTTATTTAGAAATTGTTCTCATATTCCAAAAAACAAAATTGAAAAGAAATGAAAACCCAGAAAAAAAATGAAAAAGAAACAAAATAGGTTAGGGAAGGTTATAGACTCTTCCAAAAACCGGTGAGAGAAACACAACTGGTCCCAATTGGCATGCAAATGTTGGTATTCGCGGTGGTATGGTACTTCCTTCGCTTTTTATTTATACTAGTTAGAATGCACGTGCATTGCCACAGGTTTTTAATTTATCTTTTTCCGATTACACCTATGAATGCAATGCATATCAAATTTCACATGTATAGATTTTTTCTGATTGCGCATACTAAATTACATGTAAGCACACACAGCATAGGGCTTTGCTACATCTACATAATAGTCAAACGTAATCTTACGTGAAAGCTGATTTGGCATGATACGACTGGATGAAAAAACGGCCTGAAATCAGGGGTCAAGAGAGAAGTAGATTAAGAAGGTTACGTAAGGTTCAAGATCTTTACGTAGATGTAGGATTATTGCACAGCATATGTAAGTACACACAGTAGGTGCCATGTGAAAATAAGTAATCATTAGTGGTACATGCATCACTTCATATACGTACACAGTACATCTATATTCTTATTTATTTTTTGTGGGTTACATCAATATTCATTGAATTTACCATTGAGGGTGGAAGGCACCTTGCAACAACTTGGATATAAGCAATGCCCCTTGCTCACCATAATCCAGAGAGATGGGTCTCTAGATACCAAAAAATAGAGTGGGACTAAATTAGATAAATCACATGGAATAAGCTACTACCTTAGTTGGAAAGAAATTACCAGTACACAAGATTTTTGGCTCGCTTACTCTCCAAGTGTTGCTCCTTTTTCCTTGTAGCCCTAGTTCAAGCAATCAACCGGTCCCAAATTATTTATCTTAGATTTTTTTTAGGTACTAATGTATCTGGACACGTTTAGATACATTTATATCTAAATAAATCTAAGACAAGTAATTTGGGACTGAAGTAGTACTACTTAAATATACTCCCTCCGTTCCTAAATATTTGTCTTTTTAGAGATTTCAAATGGACTACCACATACGGATGTACATAGACATATTTTAGAGTGTAGATTCACTTATTTTGCTTCGTATGTAGTCACTTGTTGAAATCTGTAGAAAGACAAATATTTAGGAACGGAGGGAGTATATACTAATTAATTGCCCGTGTGTTGCAACAGGCATACATATTCTAGTCTCACTCTCTTTGTCTCCCACCTTATTAAGCGTTGGAAGATATTCTTCTTTTCTGCCTTCTGCAACCAACTAACTCCAACCTCTTTAATTCCCTACATCAATTAATTAAGTATCCAAATATATATATACACAATAAGAATTCGGCACACGATGTATTCAGAAAAAAAATGTGTGTCCAGAATTTGCCATTTCATGGGTCGACAATGCCTCGTATTCGACCTCTGTGGAAGCAGTCTGATGTAGAAAAACTGCAAACCTGGACATGCCAATCTATAGCTTCTCCATTGATTTCCATGCATGTGAGGCTAAAACTCATCAAGAGACGCCGCTGAACAAAGAAATTACTGAAAATGCGACGACAATTTGGTGGGCAAAATGATATAGTTGTGTGAAGCCACCATAAAATTTTAACATCAAAAGATCTGAAAAGCTTCTTTCGTTCTGGTTGCCGAAAAGGAACTAATCTAACATGTACAACATACAAATAAAGTCAAGAGAAGCATATAATAACGAAACATCACCAGATCAAATATATGAATACTATCCAAGTAATCTCATTCACTTATTCCTAATTAGATCTATAATCTTGAAAACATGATATTTCTTGTGAAACTCTTGGATCTAGGAGATTTGCGTGAAAAGATCCAGTACTATGTAAATTAATGTAACATCCCAATTTTATTAAATTTGGATGTTAATAGAATCATCAATGCATATCATATTTTTATTGCATTTTTGAGTTTTCTGGAATATTCAAATCTTTTTCCACTTGAGAAAAATAAAAGAAAGGGGGTAAGATGACTTCCTAGAATTATTAGAGAGTTGGAAATTTCATTTGAATATTAGTTGGAGTTGCTAGAGTTTATTTGGTATTTATTTTATTTGCAAAACGTGCATTAATTACATTAGGAAAAATATTTTTAAAATTATTTCAGCAGAACAAAATGTTCATTGGGCTCTATATGTTATATAATGATTTTAGAAATTCTTGTAGTAATCTTCTAAATTCGTTTGGTTTTCTTTTGGGCCACAAAAGGTTTTCTGTAAAAAAAAACACACTGCACCGCCTGGACTGAATCAGATTTCGGCCCAGGGGCGAACCACACGGCCCAGCCGACCTTTCGGCCGCAACCTGCCCCAGCGCCCAAAGGCGTTCGCGCCGGACGACCGCCTCGCCTCTCTCTCTCGCTCGCCCTCCTGCACCCACAGACACGTGGGCCCTGCTGATACGTCCATTTTGCATCATGCTTTTGTATTGGTATTTATTGCATTATGGACTGTTATTACACATTATGGTATAATAAAGTTGAAGATATGCCCTAGAGGCAGTCATGTATGATGATATTTTCTATGTGTTTATGAATAAAGATAGTACTTGGACATTATCAATGATGTGTATCAGCAAGTACGTGACTTGTTTGTGGGATTATGCATTGTATGGTGACTGTCCTAAAAGGTCCCTAGTCGAAAGGGCTATGTGGACGCGCAGCCGACTAGACTAGCATATGACACGGTCGATGGCTCGGTTTCACTAGCCATGAAGCATTGGATGCTAACCGGATAATATGGACTTGGAAAGGTCTGGTCAGATTCGACATAGTCGGATCCGAGTCGAGATAAGGTCCGAGTTGGACAGACCCAACTATGAGACGCAGTGATATGTCATCTGTGAGTCTCTAGTACAACATATATTCTATATCCTAAGACCTGAGCTGGCGCATGTGCTCGAGATGGTGATAGACTTGCTTAAGGCCGACCAAATGCTACTCCGTGACTGGGTAGTTACAAAGGTAGGTTTCATTCTTGTCCAGACCCATGCTGTGAGACATGGTCGAGCAAGATGGGATTTGCCCCTCCGATCAGGAGAGATATACTCTGGGCCCCTCGTGTGATCCGACCAGGATAAGCATGGCCATGCGACAAGGATTATGAGATAATCCGGTTTGTGGTCGGCATCACTGGAACGAGAAAGAGGTCGGGCTAGCACAAGGATGACAGACTCGCCTCGAGCCCGACAACATATATCGTGTGGCAAAAGGAATGGAAGTGTGATGTACAGGTTCGCCTAACCAGCTTCATTGTCTACTTGGTGTTCAGCATGCCTTGCTAGAGGCCGCTACCAACCGTGCAGTTCGGAGCTGATCCGAACTGTGACCAAGCCGGATTGAACCTAAGGGGTCGCGCGCTTAAGGGAAGGAACCTACGAGGTCGGATCCGAGGACACTGGTCGGATGTGGTCCGAGCTGTATTCGGATTGTGGCTAAGTAGACTTGTGGGCTTTAGGGTTCGTGCGAGGCCCAAGTGTTGAGCCCGCGACGGACACCTATATATAGTGGAGGTGCGGTACACTTATGCGGTTGATCGCTTTGGCGCTGTCACTAGAGTTTGCATGTGTTGCGAATAGCCACCTTCACTCGCCGCCGGTTGTGTGATCGGACCTAGCAGTCCGTCGCATGACGTTCCTCCTGCACGCGCGGATACCGTTAGAGACGGTGCACTTGCGCCGCTCCGGCGAACCTGTTCGGAGGATCCGATCGGCTACGTGGGAGACAGACAAGGAGGAGACGACTTCGGGAACGCGAGGCGACTCCGGGAACACGCTGCCTCAACTCTACTTCCGCTGCACGGCACTGCGCGTCTAGTGGTAACAAACTGTGATCCATTTCCCATAGCATGTTCTTGGTTTTTCTGGTGGTAGGAAAATTTTAATTTGCAGTTGACACACCCAATCGTAGAACCCAACAAATACTTATGCATTTTCTCTCTTATTTTACAAGGTTTACATGAAGAGAGAGAATGCCGGCAGCTGGAATTCTAGACTAGAAAAGGAGTAAATATTAGAGACCTATTTTGCACAACTCCAAAAGTCCTGAAACTTCACAGAGAATTATTTTGAAATATATAAAAAATATTGGGCAAAGAAAGCACCAGAGGGGGGTCACCAGCCATCCACAAGGGTGGGGGCGCGCCCCCTGCCTTGTGGGCCACCTGGCAAGCCCCCGATGCCCATCTTTTGCTATAAGGTGTGCTTTGACCTGGAAAAAATCAGGAGAAAGCTTTCGGGACGAAGCGCCGCCGTCTCGAGGCGAAACTTGGGCAGAACCAATCTAGGGCTCCGGCAGAGCTGTTCTGCCGGGGAAACTTCCCTCCCGGAGGGGGAAATCAAAGCCATCGTCCTCACGAACGATCCTCTCATCGAGAGGGGGACAATCTCCATCAACTTCTTCACCAGCACCATCTCCTCTCAAACCCTAGTTCATCTCTTGTATCCGATCTTTGTCTCAAAACCTCAGATTGGTACCTGTGGGTTGCTAGTAGTGTTGATTACTCCTTGTAGTTGATGTTAGTTGGTTTATTCGGTGGAAGATCATATGTCCAGATCCTTAATGATAATTAATACTCCTTTGATTATGAACATGAATATGCTTTGTGAGTAGTTACGTTTGTTCCTGAGGACATGGGAGAAGTCTTGTTATAAGTAATCATGTGAATTTGGTATTCGTTCGATATTTTGATGAGATGTATGTTGTCTTTCCTCTAGTGGTGTTATGTGAAACGTCGACTGCATGACACTTCACCATGATTTGGGCCTAGGGGAAGGCATTAGGAAGTAATAAGTAGATGATGGGTTGCTAGAGTGACAGAAGTTTAAACCCTAGTTTATGCGTTGCTTCGTAAGGGGCTGATTTGGATCCATATGTTTCATGTTATGGTTAGATTTATCTTAATTCTTCTTTCGTAGTTGTGGATGCTTGCGAGAGGGGTTAATCATAAGTGGAAGGCTTGTCCAAGGAAGGGCAGCACCCAAGCACCGGTCCACCCACATATCGAATTATCAAAGTAACGAACGCAAATCATATGAGCATGATGAAAACTAGCTTGACAGTAATTCTCATGTATCCTCGGGAGTGCTTTGCTTCACATAAGAGTTCGTCCAGGCTTGTCCTTTGCTACAAAACGGATTGGGCCACCTTGGTGCACTTTATTTACTTTTGTTACTTGTTACCCATTATGAATTATCTTATCACACAACTATCTGTTACTGATAATTTTAGTGCTTCAAGAGAATACCTTGCCGAAAACTGCTTGTCATTTCCTTCTCTCCTCGTTGGGTTCGACACTCTTACTTATCGAAAGGACTATGATAGATCCGCTATACTTGTGGGCCATCACCCTCCCATCACCCCAACCTCCCGCTCGCCCCGCTCGGGATGAGTACGGCGCGCTCCCCGACCACAACCGTCGCCCGCCTCGCGCTCGTATAAGGTCTATCCGCGGCAGCCGCACGTCCTCCCCGCGCCTATAAAAGGCCTCGAATCCCCTCTCTCATCTCGTCGTCCCGCTGCTCCCCATGCCGCCCATAGCCGCCGCCGTTGCCGTTCGCATCTCGCGGGAGCCGCACCACTCCGCCATCCATTTCATCGCCAGTGAGCCACCCCGAACCCGTTCCCTCTGTCAACCTTCGTAACTCGCCGAGGTGCATCCGTTTGACATGTTTTCCACCCATAGGTCCCGCGGGAACGACCCCCTGGAGCACGCCCGACCTCGCTGGAGTCTGCGGAGCGTCGCCGCCCTTCCGCCGCCCCTCCGGACGCCGCCGACGCCCCACGCCACGACCATCATGACGCCCACGCCGCGCGCGACGTCGCCGCCTTCTTCCCCGCTGCCGAGGACCACCGTAGCCGCCGCCCTATCACCGCCGGATGATACATCTCCAACGTATCTATGTTTTTTTATTGTTCCATACTATTATATTATCTGTTTTGGATGTTTCATATGCATTAATATGCTATTCTATATTATTTTTGGGACTAACCTATTAACCTAGTGCCCAGTGCCAGTTTCTGTTTTTTCCTTGTTTTAGCTTTGTAGAAAGGAATATCAAACGGAGTCCAAACAGAATAAACTTTCGCAGTGATTTTTCTTGGACCAAAAGACACCCAGGAGACTTGGAGTGCAAGTCAGAAGAGCCACAAGGCGGAGGCAAGGGTGGAGGGCGCGCCCTAGGGGTGCCTGATGTCTACTACGCAACTTTATTTTTGTAGACACGTGTTGGGCCTCCAAGTGCAGAGTTTTGTAGGACAATAGCAATTTTCCTTCAAGTGGATAACCTAAGGTTTATCAATCCGTGAGAGGTGTAGGATGAAGATGGTCTCTATCGAATGACCCTGCAATCAAATACAAGAAATCTCTTATGTCCCCAACACACCCAATACAATGGCAAATTGTATAGGTGCACTAGTTCGGCGAAGAGATGGTGATAAAAGTGTAATATTGATGGTAGAAATATATTTTTATAATCTGAATAAATAAAAGCAACAAGGTAACAAATAGTAAACTGGCACAAAAACGACATTGCAATGATTGAAAATGAGGCCTAGGGTCCATACTTTCGCTGGTGCAACCTCTCAACAATGCTAATATAATTGGATCATATAACCATCCCTCAAAGTGCGATGAAGAATCACTCCAAAGTTCCTATCTAGCGGAGAACATAAGAATAAATTGTTTGTAGGGTACGAAACCACCTCAAAGCTATTCTTTCCGTTCGATCTACTCAAGAGTCCGTACTAAAATAACACAAGCTATTCTTTCCGTTCGATCTATCCTAGAGTTCATACTGAAATAACACCAAAGCAAATTCATATTCATAATACTCAATCCAACACAAAGAACTTCAAAGAGCGTCCCAAGATTTCTACCGGAGAAACAAAGACAAGAACGTGCATCAACCCCTATGCATAGATTACCCCAATGTCACCTTGGGAATCCGCGAGTTGAGTGCCAAAACATACATCAAGTGAATCAGTATGAGTATTCATATGCAAGACATATATCAAGTGCTCTCAAATCCATGAAAATATTCAATCCGATAACAATGAAATCTCAAAGGGAAAAACTCAATTCATCACAACAAGATAGAGAGGGGAAAACACCATATGATCCGACTATATTAACAAAGCCCGCGAAACATCAAGATCGTGACATCTCAAGAACATGAGAGAGAGAGAGAGATTAAACACATAGCTACTGGTACAAACCCTCAGCCCCGAGGGTGGACTACTCCCTCCTCATCGTGGTGGCCGCTGGGATGATGAAAAAGATGGCCACCGATGATGATTCCCCCTCCCGCAGGGTGCTGGAAAGGGTCTAGATTGGTTTTCGGTGGCTACAGAGCCTTGCGGCGGCGGAACTTCTGATCTAGGTTAACCCCGAAGGGTTTCGGAATATTTGGGATTTATAGTGCAAAGAGGGGGCGCGGGAGGCCACCGAGGTCGGCACAATAAAAGAAATAATTTATGAAGTGTGAATGCTAGCAAAGTGAACAAGTTTTATCAATGATAATTTCAATCACTTTTCCTAGCATCATAATAGCAATTCTTTCTCATAAAATTTCTCATGTTATAGTGGCAACCAACTCACATGTTAAGGTTCAAACAATGAACTCTCTTGAAACTCAACAACCTATGTTCTTAGTCACCAAGAAATTGCAATTCAACTTATTCAACGGAGTTTAAGTAAGAGCTCCACATACTCAACCATCATATAGTCTTTTATGATTGCTAACACTCACCACATACACATGAGCAAAACATTTCAACCGGACACATAGAAAGACAGGGGCTTATTGTTTTGCCTCCCAATGTATTCACCTCAAGGGTGATGTCAACAATAATAACTCATGCTACCCATATTCAACTGGACATATGTGCCTAGGTCTTTCCTCACCACATGATGCTTGCCAAAAGATAAAAAATAAAAAGGAATAGGGAGAATAACTTTGACTCTTTGCATAAAAATAAATACTGAAAAGTAAAAGATAGGCCCTTCGCAGAGGGAAGCAGAGGTTGCCATGCGCTTATTTGTTTGTATGCTTAACCCCTTAGTGCAAAAGAACGTCACATTATATTGCCCCTTGTGATAGAAACCTTTATTATGCAGTCTATCGCTTTTATTCTTTATCATCACAAGTTCGTACAACGCTCAATTTTCTCTTACACTAAATGATCTCACACTTTTAGAAGCAATTTTTATTGCCTTATTGCACCGATGACAACTTACTTGAAGGATCTTGCTCAATCCTTAGGTAGGTAAGGTGGACTCTTGAAAATAAGAATTGGGTTTAAGGGTTTTTTTGGATGCACAAGTAGTATCTCTACTTGGTGCGGAATTTTTGGCTAGCAAAGATGGGGGCAATCACCACATGTTGAAGGATCTATGACAATATAACTTCTATGTGAATATGAAGTTATGAACAAACATAAATCATTACGTTGTCTTCCTTGTCCAGCGTCAACAATTTTGTCATATAATATTTTGATGGGGGCTCACAATAACAAAATATTTCCAGGATAGTGTATTTGCATGTGAAGGTTCTCTTCCTTATACTAATTATTCGTGAATTGCTTGTATGACCAATATTGTGACTGTCAAGCCTCAAAATATTTCACTTTCTAAACCCAATGTGAAGCTACCACTAGGCATGATATGATTTCAACTTCATGACATTCAATTTATTCAACAATTTACTCATAGGATAAAAGTAAAGCACATGAGTAAATGACAAACTACTCCAAAAAGATATAAGTGAAGATCAAACGAGTAGTTAAGTAAATAGGTAGCTATCTGAGGACTCTCTCTTATTTAAAAACTTTCAGATCTAAGCAATTTATTAAAACAGCAAGCAAAACAAAACAAAATGACATTTCAAGGATAGCACACATAAGGTCAAAAAGCAAAAACTTAGGCTCAACCGATACTAACCGATAATTGTTGAAGAAGAAAGGTGGGATGCCTACCGGGGCACCCCCAAGCTTAGATGCTTGAGACTTCTTGGAATATTAACTTGGGGTGACCTGGGCATCCCCAAGCTTGTGCTTTTGTGTCTCCTTAATTCCTCGCATATCATGGTTTTCCTAAATCTCAAAAGCTTCATCCATACAAAACTCAACAATAACTCGTGAGATAAGTTAGTAAAAACCAATCCAAAAAACTTATTATTCTCTACTGTAGAAAATCACTAAAATTATTATTCAACATTGCATACTAAATGCCTCTGCATATTTAATACTCCTATCCTCAAATAGAATCATTAAACAAGCAAACATATGCAAACAATGCAAACATAACAACAATATGCCAAAACAGTACAGTCTGTAAAGAATGCAAGAGTATCAATATTTCCCTAACTCAAAAAATTATGAAAATTTACCACACTGAAGAAAATTTATCAGAGCTTATTAGGAAAAAAAATTCAACATTTTTATCACACTCTAACTTTTCTAGGGAATTTTTGCAACAGCAGTAAACTTTCTGTTTTCAAACAGCAACATGTAGAATTGTAAAATAATCATGGCAAAGGCTATCAATGCCACTTTTATTGAAATAAAAGATGGAAAGCATTATTCTAAATAACAACAAGCAAATCCTAACAAAATAAATTGACGCTCCAAGTAAATCTCATATCATGTGACGAATGAAAACATAGCTCCAAGTGAGGTTACCGATAATGTTGGAGACGAAAGAGGGGATGCCTTCCGGGGCATTCCCAAGCTTAGTTGCTTGGATCTTCCTTGAATATTACCTTGGGGGTGCCTTGGGCATCCCCAAGCTTAGGGTTTTGTCACTCCTTATTCTCCTCATATCAATGTCTCACCCAAAACTTAAAAACTTCAATCACACAAAACTTAGTGGAACTTTGTGAGATAGGTTAGTATGATAAAGAGCAAACCATTCCACTTTGGTACTGTCAAAGACAAGATTTATAATTGTTTCCACACAATGCTTACTGTATCATATCATTTCCATAATTTATATTGAGCAATATAAGCCATAGAAACTAAGAAACAAGCAAACTATGCATTGAAAACAGAATCTGTCAAAAACAGAACAGTATGTAATGATCTGCAGAATAACCATGTGTATCTAAGTATGAAAAGTCCACTCCGAAACTACATTTTACCAACATCAAATATATCGGGCCAAAGACAATTAAAAAAATAAATGATCAATTGTCTCTTTTTGGCCACAAAATAGGCATTCAGTCTCACACCCCCCCTTTCCTCACCACTAGCCAGATAAAAGTTCTAATTTTAATTAGAATTTTAACCTTCCACAGAAACCTATATGGCACCTTACCCCTTATCTGCATGGCAGAATAGAATGATTTAAGACTATATACTCCAGATCTGTCCAAAATCCAAGACAACTTGTCCTCATTTCTGGATAAAGTAACAGGAGTACAGAGTTCCAACAAACTAGCCCAGAGATCTTTCTTTCCCCAACCAAGGCTATCCTAAAAGAAAGATTTGTGAGCCCTTCAGTCAAGACCTTACAGACATTAATATTGTGATCAAGAGAAATGTCATAAAGCCTAGGAAATTTTTGAGCTAGGCTTTCTGTGCCAAGCCATCTATCTTCCCAGAACCTTGTTTTCTCTCCATTCCCAACACTAAATCTACAAAAAGACAAGAATAAATCCTTAATTTTCAGCAGGCCTGGCCAAACACTACTAGGTAAAACCTTATACATAGAGGTATAGCAGTAGCGCTGGTTAAAACAGGGCGCTACTGCTACTTGGTAGTAGCGCGTCCTAACAAAGCGTGCTATAGCTACAGCTATAGCAGTAGCGCGTGTGCTGGAAAAAACGCTACCACTATAATTCCCACCGTGTTGGCGGTAGGCTAGGAATAGTATTAGCGATTCCACAGAAAGCGTGCTACCACTAAGTGCGCTGTAGGAGCGCGTTTCCTGCATAGAGCGCTACTGCTAAGAAAGAAAATAAAATGGAAAAAAATAGAAAAGTAAATGAAAATGAAGGAAGTAGGAAAAAGATAAATGAAAAAAAATGTAAAGATAAACAAAAGAAAAAATAAAGGAGAAAGGCATAGCAGTAGCGCGTTTTACAAGCCCGCGCTATAGCTACATTCCTTAGATAAAAGGAAAAGAAAAAGGAAAATAAATAACTGCTTCCTATAGCAGTAGCGCGTTTTGCTAGAACCCGCTATAGCTAACTTAGCTAGAGCGCGTTTTTCTACCAGCGCTACTGCTAGTTTAACTTAACCACCCGCGGGCTTAAAATTTTGCTAAGTCCTTTTCCCCCTCTCCCCCCTGTTCCCCCAACTCCTTTGTCGCCACCGTCGATCGCGCACACCCTCGACCTCATCGCTGCCGCCCGAGGCCCCCCTCAACCTCACCACCGCCGCCCGAGGCCGCCCTCAACCTCCGCCGCCGCCCGAGGTTGCCCTCGACCTCACCGTCGCCGCCCTCGACCTCACCGCCGCCGCCTAAGCCCAAGCCCGCCCTCGCCGCCCTGCCTCCGTCGCCGAGCACCTCCCCGCCACTGATACGTCTCCAACGTATCTATAATTTATGAAGTATTCATGTTGTTATTTCATCATTCTTGGATGTTTTACAATCATTTTATAGCAACTTTATATCACTTTTTGGGACTAACCTATTGACCCAGTGCCCAGTGCTAGTTGCTGTTTTTTGCTTGTTTTTTACATCGCAGGAAATCAATACCAAACAGAGTCCAAACGCAACGAAACTCCACGGGGATTTTTTATGGACCAGAAGGAACCCAATGGGCCAAAGCTGCACCTGAGGGTGCCCCGAGGGGGGCACAACCCACCAGGGCATGCCACGCCAGGCCCCCCTGGCGTGCCCAGGCGGGTTGTGCCCACCTCGGTGGCCTCCCATATCCTTTCTTTTCACTATAAATTCCCAAATATCCGAAACCCATCGGGGTTACCCTAGACCAGAAGTTCCGTCGCTGCAAGGCTCTGTAGCCACCGAAAACTAATCTAGACCCGTTCCGGCACCTTGCTGGAGGGGGGAATCATCTCCGGCGGCCTTCTTCATCATCTCGGCGGCCACCACAATGAGGAGGGAGTAGTCCATCCTCAGGGCTGAGGATTTTTACAAGTAGCTATGTGTTTGATCTCTCTCTCTCGTGATCTATATCATGGGCTTTGTTAATACGGTCGGATCATATGATGTTTCTCCCCTCTATAATCTTGTTATGATGAATTGAATCTTTACCCTTCAAAGTTTTGTCTTATCGAATTGAATATTGAGAGATGAGAAGACATGGATATGTCTTGCAATTTGAATACTTGAGGTGACAATGAGTTATCCTATTGATTCACTTGATATGTGTTATGGCATTCAATTCGCGGATTCCCGCGATGATATTGGGGTAATCTATGCATAGGGGTTGATGAACGTTTTTCTTCGACGGAAACTTTGGGGTCTCCTTATAGTTCTTTGTGTGGATTGAGTATTATGAATATGAATTTGCTTTAGTGTCATTCTAGTACAAACTCTAGGATAGATCAAACGGAAAAAATAGCTTTGTGTTATTTTAGTACGAACTCTTAAATAGATCGAACGGAAAGAATAGCTTTGAGGTAGTTTCGTGCCCTAAAAACAATTCCTATCTTTTGTTCTCTGCTAATAGGAACTCGGGAGTGATTCTTTATTCCACTTTGAGGGATAATCATATGATCCAACTATATATGTTACCATTGTTGAGAGGTTGCACTAGCGAAAGTACGGACCCTAGGCCTCATTTTCAAGCATTGCAATACCGTCTTTGTGCCTGTTTACTGTTTGCTACCTTGCTGTTTTTATTTATTCAGATTATAAAAATATATTTCTACCATCAATATTACACTTTTATCACCATCTCTCCGCCGAACTAGTGCACCTATACATTTGCCATTGTATTGGGTGTGTTGGGGACACAAGAGATTTCTTGTATTTGGTTGCAGGGTTGTTCGAGAGAGACCATCTTCATCCTGCACCTCCCACGAATTGATAAAACTTAGGTCATCCACTTGAGGGAAAATTGCTACTGTCATACAAAACTCTGCGCTTGGAGGCCAACACGAGTCTACAAGAATAAAGTTGCGTAGTAGACATCAAGCTCTTTTCTGGCGTCGTTGCCGGGGAGGTGAGTGCTTGAAGGTATATATTTAGATCTTGTAATCGAATCTTTTAGTTTCTTGTTTTATAACTAGTTTGGTTTATAAAAAGAAAACTACAAAAAAATGGAATTGAGGTTGCATCATATTATTGATCATCTTTATAATGCCTTTCGTGAAAATGATGGAAATGAAAATTGTGCTCAATTGTTAGAAGAAGAAGTCAATAAAATGTTTGGCACAAAATATTTGAATGATGATCATGATTGCAATTTTGCTAGTATGAGTTCTTTGAATATCCATGATGCTAATGATATGCAAAGCCATAAGCTTGGGATGCTATGTTTGATGAAGATGATATTTTTACTCCCCCAAAATTTGATGAGAAAATTTGTTATGATGAATGCATGCCTCCTATTTATGATGATTATGTTGATGAAAGTGGATTTGGAGAGGTCATGACTTTATTTAATGATGAGTCCACTATTCTGGAAGAGGTTTTGATTGATTTTGACAATGAAGTTGCTATCTATGATGATTATGGTGATGACATGTATGCTATAAAGAATAATGATAACCATGGAACTTGTCATCATGATTTAATTTTCAATCACATGATAGTTATTTTGTTGAGTTTTCTCCCACTACTATTGATGAGAATAAATTTGCTTATGTGGAGAGTAAAAAAAATTTTATGCTTATGTATCATGAAAAGAATGCTTTATGTGATAGCTATATTGTTGAATTAATTCATGATGCTACTGAAAATTATTATGAGAGAGGAACATATGCTTGTAGGTATTTCAATAATATCAAGTTTCCTCTCTATGTGTTGAGAATTTTGAAGCTGCACTTGTGTTGCCTTCCTATGCTATTTGATTCTTGCTCGCATAAATTATTTACTCACAAAATCCCTATGCATAGGAAGTGGGTTAGACTTAAATGTGCTAGTCATATGCTTCATGATGCTCTCTTTGTGTTTCAATTCTTATCTTTTACGTGAGCATCATTGAAATCATCATGCCTAGCTAAAAGGCATTAAAGAAAATCGCTTGTTGGGAGACAACCCAACAGTTTTACCTACTGTTTTTGTGTGTTCACACGATTATGCTACTGTAGTAATCATGTTATATTGCTTTTGTTTCAATAAAGTGCCAAGTAAAGCCTTTAGGATCTTCTTGGGTGATAGTTGTTTGATCTTGCTGAAAAATAGAAACTTATGCACTCACGAAAATAATTTTCATAAATCACAAAGACATGCTTTTACCCTGATTCTTTTACAGAAGATTAATATACAAATTGCTCAGGTCTTCCTAATTTGTCAGAATTTTTGGAGTAGCAGAAGTATGGTTGGAGTACAGATTACTACAGACTGTTCTGTTTTTCACAGATTCCGTTTTCAATGCATAGTTTGCTTGCTTTCTAGTTTCTATGGCTTATATTGCTCAATATAAATTGTGGAAATGATATGAAATATTAGGCATTGTGTGGAAACAATTATGAATCTTGTCTTCGACAGTACCAATAGTGAAATGGTTTGCTATTTATCATACTAACCTATCTCACAAAGTTTCGTTAAGTTTTGTGTGGTTGAAGTTTTCAAGTTTTGGGAGAGATGTCGATATGAGGAGAATAAGGAGTGACAAGACCCTAAGCTTGGGGATGCCCAAGGCACCCCAAGTTATATCCAAGGAATATCCAAGCAACTAAGCTTGGATGCCCCGGAAGGCATCCCCTCTTCGTCTCCAACATTATCGGTAACCTCACTTGAGCTATGTTTTCATTCGTCAACATGATATGAGTTTTACTTGGAGCGTCATTTATTTTGTTAGGATTTGCTTGCTGTTATTTAGAATAATTTTTTGCATCTTCCATTTCAATAAAAAGGTCAAGGGTAGCCTTTACCATGCTTATTTTACAAGTCTACATGTTGCTGTTTCAAAACAGAAAGTTTATCGATGTTTGCAAAAATTCCCTTAGAAAAGTCAGAATGTTGATAAAATGTGAAACTTTTTGAAAATTAAGCTCTGATAATTTTCTTACAGTCGGTGGTAGAATTTCATAATGTTTGGAGTTGTAATAAGTATTGATACTTTTTCTTTACAGACTGTACTGTTTGGCAGATTGCTGTTGCATTGTTTTGCATATGGTTGCGTTTAATGATTCTATTTGAGGATAGAGTATTAATATGCAGAGGCATTTAGTTTCAATGTTGAATAATAATTTAGATTTGCTACCAGTAGAGAATGATAAGTTTTGCATTAGTTTATACTAACTTATCTTCACGAGTTCTTGTTGAGTTTTGTGTGGATGGAAGCTTTTGAGATTAGAAACCGTGATATGAGAGGAATTAAGGAGACACAAAAGCTCAATCTGGATGCCCAAGGCACCCAAGATAATATTTCAAGTAAGTCTCAAGCATCTTAAGCTTGGGATGCCCCGGTAGGCATCCCACCTTTCTTCTTCAACAATTATCGGTTAGTATCGGTTGAGCCTTAAGTTTTTGCTTCTTCACATGGATGTGTGCTATCCTTGAAAGTCATTTTTATTTTGTTTTTGCTTGCTGTTTTATAAAATACTAGATCTGAAACTTTTTAAATAAGAGAGATTCCTCAAATAGCTTACATATTTACTTAACTACTCGTATGATCTCACTTATATCTTTTTGGAGTAGTTTGTCATTTACTCTTGTGCTTCACTTATGTCCTATGAGTAAATTGTTGAATAAATTGAAAGTCATGAAGTTGAAATCATATCATGGCTAGTGGTAGCTTCACATTTGGGTTTAGGAAAGTGAAAATCTTTTTGAGGCTTGACAATCACAATTATTGGTCATACAAGGCAAATTCATGAATAATTAGTTATAAGAAGAGAACTTTCACATGCAAATTACATATCTTGAAATCTTTTGTGATTGTGAGCCCCCATCAAAATATTATATGCCAAAATTGTTGAAGTTGGACAAGGAAGACAACGTAATGATTTATGTTTGCTCATATTCACATAGAAGTCATATTGTCATAGATCCTTTAACATGTGGTGCTTGCCCCCCATCTTTGCTAGCCAAAAATCCGCAACAAGTAGAGATACTACTTGTGCATCCAAAAACCCTTAAAACCCAAATCTTATTTTCAAGAGTCCACCATGACCTACCTATATGCGGTATTTCCGTGTCGTTCTAAGAAAATTTTTATGTGCCATCTCTAATTTTCAAAAATAAATTTCTCTTTTGTGTGCTCATACCGCTCATGAGGCAGTGAGGGGTCTCCAATATTTTCCATGCTAGATGTGTTATTCTCACGATGAGTGTTTATTCACTTGTCATTGCATGAGAGTAAGGCAAAGGTTTTAGGGATGCCCAGTCCCGAAATGAAAAATGAATTTACTTTATGTTGTTAAATAAAAATTCCTTGGAAAGTGTTGGTATGGAGGGCACCTATGAATACGGCTATCCATGGAAAGTGAAAGTATGGTGGAAAAAGGAATAAAATTTATTTTCTGTTTGGGAACCGCCTATGATATGTCTAGCATGGAAAGTGTTGGGATCTCTAAGTCATTTTCGTTGATGGGAAAAGTATACCTCTCAAAATGTTTTTATCTCTCAATTTTCGCTTTGAGCTCTGGCACCTCTACAAATCCCTACTTCCCTCTGCGAAGGGCCTATCTTTTACTTTTATGTATTTACTTTCATGCAAGATTCAAAGTTATTCTCTATATTCCCTTTTATTTTTCTATTTTGGAAAGCATCATGTGGTGAGGAAAGATCTAGGCACATATGTCCAGTTGAATATAGGTAGCATGAGTTATTATTGTTGACATCACCCTTGAGGTGAATACGTTGGGAGGCAAAACAATAAGCCCCTATCTTTCTATGTGTCCGGTTGAAATGTTTTTCTCGTGTGTATGTGGTGAGTGTTAGCAATCATAGAATACTATAAGATGGTTGAGTGTGGAGCTCTTACTTAAACTCCGTTGAATATGTTGAATTGCAATTGCTTGGTGACTAAGAACATAGGTTGTTGAGTTTCAAGAGAGTTCATTGTTTGAACCTTAACATGTGAATTGGTTGCCACTACAACATGAGAAATTTTATAAGAAAGAATTGTTGTTATGATGCTAGAAAAAGTGATTGAAATTGTCATTGATCAAACTTTTGCACTTTTCTAGCATTCACACTTCATAAATTATTTTTCTTTTATCATTTACCTACTCGAGGACGAGTATGAATTAAGTTGGGGATGCTGATACGTCTCCAACGTATCTATAATTTATGAAGTATTCATGCTGTTATTTTATCATTCTTGGATGTTTTACAACCATTTTATAGCAACTTTATATCATTTTTTGGGACTAACCTATTGACCCAGTGCCCAGTGCCAGTTGTTGTTTTTTGCTTGTTTTTTACATGCAGGAAATCAATACCAAACGGAGTCCAAACGCAACGAAACTCCATGGAGATTTTTTATGGACCAGAAGGAACCCAATGGGCCAGAGCTGCACCTGGGGGTGCCCCGAGGGGGGCACAACTCACCAGGGCACGCCAAGCCCCCCTGGCGCGCCCAGGTGGGTTGTGCCCACCTTGGTGGCCTCCCGCATCCCTTTTTTGCACTATAAATTCCCAAATATTTCAAAACCCTTTGGGGTTACCCTAGATCAAAAGTTCCACCGCCGCAAGGTCTCTATATCCATGAAAACCAATCTAGACCCAGTTCCAGCACCCTGTCGGAGATGGGAATCATCTCCGGTGGCCATCTTCATCATCCTGCTGGCCACCACGATGAGGAGGGAGTAGTCCACTGCTACCTCTTGAGCACTGCGTTGGATTTCCTTGAAGAGGAAAGGGTGATGCAGCAGAGTAGAGTAAGTATTTCCCTCAGTTTTTGAGAACCAAGGTATCAATCTAGTAGGAGGCTATGCGCGAGTCCCTTGTACCTACACAAAACAAATAGCTCAACACAACCAACGCGATTAAGGGTTGTCAATCCCTTCACGGTCACTTATGAGAGTGAGATCTGATAGAGATGATAGATAATATTTTTGGTATTTTTGGTATAAAGATGCGAAGTAAAATAAAAGGCAAAGTAAAAAAGCAAAGCAGTAATAAAGTGATGGAAGATTGATATGATGAGGATAGACCCAGGGGCCATAGATTTCACTAGTGGCTTCTCTCAAGAGCATAAGTATTCTACGGTGGGTGAACAAATTACTGTTGAGCAATTGACAGAATTGAGCATACTTATGAGAATATGTAGGTACGATCATGTATATAGACATCACGTCTGAGACAAGTAGACCGACTCCTGCCTGCATCTACTACTATTACTCCACTCATCGACCGCTATCCAGCATGCATCTAGAGTATTAAGTTCAAGAAAATAGAGTATTGTAAGTGCATCTAGTGCCCCTTAGTGATTTTGGTGTATTGAAGACTTATAGGTTAAGGATCTAATGTGTTTATGAGTGTACACGGGTCTATAAGTCTATGAGGAGTTTGATATTTACAGAGAAAGTCGACCCCTAAAAATGAAGTTCTTCGACTGAAGACTTTGAAAGTGAAGAAATTGGTGTGACCTTGAATACTTGGTATTCATTCGAGGAACATGAAGCGTGAATACTTTTGTTTTCGTAGTTTCATTTTCTCTTTCTTGAGTCATAGGAAACACCGTACTGTTAAAGGGGGTCGAGGAAATACTAAGGAAAATGTTCCATGTGATGCTCAACTCAAAATCCTACACCTACCAATCCCTTCGAGTGAAGCCATTGGAAATCTCATACAGTTCAGTCATATTCTTCAGTGATAGAGACGAAGTTCTTCTGGTCTCTGAGGAATTTGTTCTGACTCAGGAGTTAGGAATTCGCCAGTGCGGATTGCCTACACAGTGAGGAACATGATAGCCCTGAGGAATTTGAACCTCAAATTTCCGACAGTTGTTGTGCTATGCGCCAGCTGTCCCAAAATATCTTATCCACCTAACGGTCATATCATTGAATGGCATTTATGTCTTATCATGTCGGGCTGCTCCCTAGGCTATAAATAGCCGCCCCCTACAACCACTAGCTGGTTGGCTGCTCCGCGAGAAACTGACACTTGTCATTTGAGAGCATCCCATCCTCCGAGGACTTTCAGCGAAAATCATCAAGTGAGGAAAATCCAAAACCCAAACCCAAACACCTACAAACCCAAAGTGATTGAGCATCACTGAAGAGATTGATCATGCGTGGATCCGACGCTTGTTACCTTTGAAGACTGTGCTTCTTCCAGACGGTTAGGCGTCATGGTCTAGAGCATCCAAGAGGAATTGTGGATCGCCAAGTGACTGAGTTTGTGAAGGTTCGGAAGTCACCTGAAGACTTACCACGAGTGATTGGATGAATACGGTGAGGACTGTGTGTCCGGGACTGTGTGTCCTCAGGTTTAAATACCTAGCCGCTCCAACCAGATGTACAACTGAGACAGCAGTTGGAACTGGTCTACCAAATAATTTTCTTCACCAGCCAACTGGTTCTATTTCCTCAACTCTTTCATTTCCTCAGTATTGTGTTGTTTACTTGTCATATCTGTGTTTGAAGACTTTGACTGAAGACTTTCTCAATTTCCTCAGTTCAATTTCTTCAGTCCTGTTTGTCTTCATCGTGTTATCCTGTGTTTACGCTTTCTGTACTCTATGCTTGTCTTCATTTCATCATGATGACTATGCTTGTCTTCTTTTGTGTTACTTCTGAGTACTTATCCGCTGCAAGTAGTTCTTCGCCAAGGAATTTCCTCACTAGCAAATTCCTCAGTGAAGAATTCATAAAAATCGCCTATTCACCCCCCTCTAGTCGATATAACGCACTTTCAATTGGTATCAGAGCAAGGTACTCCCTTGTTCTGTGTGATTTTGGTTTAACCGCCTCGAGTTTTAGTTATGTCGACCGCAGGTATGATCAAGGTCTCTGCTGGGTGTCCTACCTTCGATGGGACAGACTACCCCTACTGGAAGAATAAGATGCGAATGCATCTTGAAGCAATTGATAACGATCTCTGGTATGTTGTGGGAAATGGTGTTCCCTCATGTCTCACCCTCACTGAACACTACCGATGTGAAGAGATTCAAGCAACTCGATTCTCAAGCGAAGAATATCATATGTGGCCATCTGAGCAAAGGACAGTATGGAAGAGTGAGTACTTTGGAAACTGCCAAGCTTATCTGGGATAGGTTGTCCAAAGTCAATGAAGGAGTTTCAACTCAACGTGACTCTCGAGTTGATGTTCTTCGCAATCTCTTCAACCGCTTCAAAAGACTCGACAATGAAAATGTTCAGCAAACCTTCGATCGCCTCACTGACATCTCAAATGAGCTTCAAGCACTTGGTGCCACTGACGCTCACCGACCATGAGGTGGTGAAGAAATTGCTGAGCTCGCCTGACTCCTCATTTGACACTCTGGCATTGATGATACAAGAGCGTGCTGATTACAAGTCACTTGACCCCGCTGATATCCTCGAGAGGCTAAAACACTCATGAGTTCCAGCTTGCTGAAAAGAGAAATCTCTATGGTTCGAGCTATGGCAGATCACGTGCACTGAAGGTCAAGGCAGTATCTGAGTCCGAAGATGAAGACTCTGGTAGCATCCTTGGTGACCCTGAAGAACTGAGTCATGATCTAGCACTGCTCGTGAAGAAATTCCAGAAGTTCTCAAGACGTGGCTTTGGAAGACCCTCAAGGAGCAATGATTCCTCATCCAGTGACTACAAGAAAAGTCTTTGTCACAAGTGCAAGAAACCTGGACACTACATTCAAGATTGTCCTTAGTGGGAAAAGGAATCAAAGAAGAAGAAATACAATGATTACAGTTCTGATGATGCGAAGAAAAGAAGAAGTCCTCAAAATCTTTCATCATCAAAATCCTCAAAGTCTTCATCTCACAAGAAGAGCAGCTCCAAGAAGGCTCGGACATTCATTGGCAAGGAAATGGACTCTGAAGCTAAATCTAAGGAACAAGAGGAAGAGGAGGCATCTGAGGACACCGAGTCTGGTGTGGCGAGCCTAGCCCTCGCTACTGCATTCGTTTCAGCAAGTCTATCTTCAACTCTGAAGAAAATGACCTCACCAACAAGGCTGATGAAGACAATGATGACTACGCTCCCACCTATTGCTTCATGGCAAAGGGTGCCAAGGTACTCAAATATACCTCCTATGACTCTAGTGAAAATGAATCTGATGAAACCTTTAAGCCCAGCTATTCTAAACTTGCTAAGATTGTGAAACAACAAAGGGCTTTTGAAAAGGTTCAAAACATGCTAGACAAAAGTGATGATATGTTGGGTGAAGAAATGGATCGCACTAAAACCTTTGACTGAAAATCTTCAAAGACTTCAGACCAGGTTTGACAACTTTCAAGGTCATCATAACACTCTCTTGTCTGATCATGAGAAGCTTTCTTAGAATTTCTTCAAAGAAAGCAAGATCTTGAGAAGCTAAGAGTGAGTTATGAAGATCTTCAGAAGGAGCCGTATTCATTACTTGCTCAACAAATCAGCGCTGCTCAGGAAAAAGTTGTTCCTCCATGTTTGAAATGCATTGAACGTGAATCTGCTAATTCTTCACCTGAATGTTCAAATGCTTCTAATGTTACAAATTCTTCACCTGCCTCTGCTATCACTAATTCCTCATCTGAGGACATTGCTAGTATCAACTGACGATGCAGGGCTGAAGGAATTGTACATGCAGGCATGTACAAAAGCCTCAAAGGGCATCAGACTCTTTGTGATGTGCTTAAAAAGCAGATCCTCAACAGGAACCCTAGGAAAGAGGGTATTGCCTTTGAGAGGAAACTCAACGCTGATGGTACATATTGGAAGCCTGAGCAGTACCCCAAAACCTCATGGGTTGCTGCAAAGGGACCTCCAGTTGATCCATCTAACTATCTGGCTATACATGTGAATCTTCTCATTCTTCTGATGAGTCATTTGACTCCAACTATAAACTGTTCAAAAATCAGAATGGTGAAGTATTTGCTAGATATGTTGGCACTAACTGCAGGAACGGTTCCCCTATGAAGAAAATCTGGGTTCCCAAAAGGTGCCTTGAAAGTCTTCAGGTGAATGTCCTCATGACACCACCTGTGAAGAATAGGAACCCCAGATCAAATTCTTCATATGGACCAAATTCTTCATATGGATCCAAAGTCCTCATACGGACCCAAATTCCTTCACGTGGATCGAATTCCTCAAAAGGATCAAAGTCCTCATATGAACATCATCGTGCTAACAACTCTGTTTCGCAGGGAAAGAGCCAAGGGCTATGAATATGAGCATTATTCTTCTAATCATTATGTTCATAAGTCCTCGAAGAATTTCTCTGCTTATTCATATGCTTACCCTAACCCCTCTTATGTGAAACGAAATGGTTTGGCCTTTATGCCACCATTCTCATATGGAGCTCGCAGAGTGATGGAACTCTTTGCCACCCCTTCAGATGTGGGTGGTGAAGAAAAAGAACTAATTTCTTCTGCAGGGTCAGGTCTCCAGACGTGCTTATACGTCTGAAGATTTGCTGGTGGACCTGACAAAATTGCCTGAAAGGACGCAGGTAATCATGAAGAAATGAACTTTCATTTCACACGTCCTCCTACTGCTTTATTTGTCTTACTGCTTGATGAAATTGATCTGATGAATTGTGATATCATATTCTTCACTAATGAAGTATATGAAGTTCGTAAGCTGCACTAATTCATCTGCAGGATGATCAACCGAAAGCCACTGAGTGGGTCCTCGATAGTGGATGTACAAATCACATGACTGGTGACAAGAATCTATTGATGGATGCTCCCTTATCATCATCGCATCTGAAGCATATCATCTTCGCTGACAAAAGCAAAAGTCAGGTATTGGGTCTAGGTAAGGTTGCAATCACAAAGGATCGACACATGGACAAAGTCATGCTTGTTGAGTCCTTAGGATACAACCTTATGTCTGTCTCAATGCTCTGTGATCTTGATATGGTTGTTGTCTTTGGCAAGTATCGTTGTGTTGTGATTATGGAAGCTGACAATTCCAAAGTCTTCGAAGGCTTTAGGAGAGGAGACTTGTATATTGTTGATTTCTCTGCAGGTTCACAACCAGCCGTGTGCCTACTTGCAAAAGCTTCAAAAGGATGGCTATGGCATCGACGACTTGGTCATGCAGGCATGAGGAATTTGCACACGCTTGCAAAGAAGAAGCATGTCATTGGCATTGAGAATGTCAAATTCCTCAAGGATCACTTATGTGGTGCCTAGTGAAGCTGGAAAGATGACCAAGGCCAAGCATACAGCTAAGACCATCATGACCACTTCTCGTCCATTTGAATTGCTTCACATGGATCTCTTCGGTCCTAATCATTATTCTGCCGTTTCAAATGAAGCATCTCAATATGGCTTTGTTATTGTTGATGATTACTCTCGTTACACATGGGTACACCTTGTTACTTACAAACATGAAGTGCAGGAAGTCTTCAAACGATTTTCCTCGAGGGCTTCAACCAACTTTGGTGTGAAGATCAAGCACATCAGAAGTGACAATGGCACTGAGTTCAAGAATCTGGGTCTCGATGACTATCTTGATGAACTTGGTATTACTCATGAGTTATCTTCTCCTTATACTCCTCAACAGAATGTGTCATGGAGCGCAAGAACAGAACTCTTGCTGAGATGGCTCGCACTATGCTCGATGAGTACAAAACGCCTCATCGTTTCTGGGTTGATGCAATTGATATAGCGTGCCACATCATCCACAGAGTATATCTTCACAAATTCTTCAAGAAGACTGCCTATGAACTCCTCACTGACAAGAAACCCAATGTGAGTTATTTCAAAGTCTTCGGTGCTAAATGCTGGATTAGAGATCCTCACCACAACTCAAAATTTGCACCGAAAGCACATGAAGGTTTTATGCTTGGTTACGGAAAGGACTCGCACACCTACAGAGTCTTCAACAACGTTCTTCACAAGGTTGTTGAAATTGTAGATGTGCGGTTCGATGAAACTAATGGCTCGCAAAGAGAGCACCTACTTGATAGATGAACCAGCACCTGAGGATTCTATCAAGTTCAAGGCTACTGAGATGTCATTCCTACTGAAGAATCTGCTGAAGAATTCATTCCAACGTGAAGAACGTCTAGCTGATGCACCTGAGGAAAATGTTGAAGAAATTTATGCTTAGAAAATGCTGATCAAATTCCTCAACGACAACCAGCTCACCCTCGCGTTGCAAAAGAAGTGCAAGTGGAGAAGATCATTGATGACATTAGAGCACCAGGTCCTCTCACCCGCTCAAAAGCTTCACATCTATCTAACTTTTGTGGGCACTATGCTTTTGTCTCTATCACAGAGCCCGCTAAGGTAGATGAAGCATTTCTAGAGTCTGAGTGGATTCAGGCCATGCAAGAAGAATTACATCAATTCAAGCTCAACAACGTCTGGGAACTGGTCAAACGTCCAGATCCCCGCAGCATAATATCATTGGCACAAAGTGGATCTACCGCAACAAGCAAGATGAAAATGGCCTTGTGGTGAGGAATAAGGCACGACTAGTAGCTCAAGGCTACACACAGGTTGAAGGAATTGATTTTGATGAAACTTTTGCACCTGTTGCTAGACTTGAGGCTATTCGCATATTACTTGCTTATGCTAACCATCATGACATCATCTTATATCAAATGGATGTGAAAAGTGCATTCCTCAATGGTAAGCTGAGGAAGAAGTATATGTTGCTCAACCCACAGGTTTGAAGATCCAAAGAATCCTGACAAAGTCTTCAGAACTCAATAAGGCCCTCTATGGCCTCAAGCAGGCCCCTCGGGCGTGGTATGATACTTTGAAGGAATTCCTCATGAAGAATGGCTTGACACCCCGGTTCACTCGATCCTACTCTCTTTACTAATCTTATGATGGTGAACTATTTGTGTGCCAAATATATGTTGATGATATTATCTTTGGCTGTACTGACCAACGTTATAGTGATGAATTTGCCTTATATGATGAGTGAAGAATATCAAAAGTCTATGATGGGAGAGTTGAAATTCTTCTTAGGTCTTCAAATTCGTCAATAGCGCAATGGCATATTCATAGCTCAGGAGAAATACCTCAAGGATGTAGTGAGGAAATTCGGCATGCAAGATTGCAAAGGCATCAAAATTCCTATGCCCACAAATGGTCATTGTGCACTGATGAAAATGGTATTGACTTCAATCATAAGATATACCGCTCCGTGATTGGTTCTTTATTGTACTTATGTGCATCTAAGCCAGATATAATGCTTAGTGTTAGCATGTGTGCCCGATTTCAAGCTGCACCGAAGGAATCACACCATAAGGCTGTGAAGCATATTCTTCGATATCTAGCTCACACACCAACACTAGGATTATGGTATCCCAAGGGCTCGGATTTTGATCTCATTGGATATTCTGACTCTGACTATGCTGGTGATCGTGTGGACCGCAAGTCAACATCTGGTACATGTCATTTCCTCGGACGATCTTTGGTCTGTTGGTCCTCGAAGAAACAGAACTGCGTATCACTGTCTACTGCTGAAACTGAGTACATTGCTGCTGGTTCTTGCTGTGCTCAACTACTATGGATGAAGCAAACTCTCAAGGACTATGGCGTCAACGTGAAGAATGTGCCTCTCCTCTGTGACAATGAGAGTGCTATCAAGATTGCTCACAACTCAGTTCAGCACTCGAAGACAAAGCACATTCAGATTCGTCATCATTTTCTTCGTGATCATGTGTTGAAGGGCGACATTTCTATTGAGCATGTGAAGACTAAAAACAGCTAGCACGATATCTTCACAAAGCCCTTGGATGAGAAGAGTTTTAGCAAGTTGCGGTGTGAGCTAAATATTTTAGAGTCTTCGAATGTACTTTGAAAAAGGCACTCATCCTAACACTTATGCAAAATTGATGACTTAGATGTGCAACACATGAAGAAACGTTTTTCTTCAAACAATGAAGAATAACACTCTAAGTGTGAAGAAATTAATGAAGAATTTGATTCTCAGAACCCTACAACAATTGTACGCGGTGTCTGAAATCATCATTCTTATACGGTGGGTCACGCCACCACAAAAAGTTGAAAATCTTCAATTTGAGTTTTTCCTTAGTTTTTGAAATTCCTCAGCATTTTCAAATTCTTCAACTTGCAAAATCTTCACTTAGTTCCATAGTTTTTCTTTTGTTGGCTATATATATATATATATATATATATATATGAGTTTATGTCCTCTACAGCATTCACTTATGGCTATTTCTTCAAGTTGTTTTTTTAGCTATGTGAATGTGATCGGACCCTTTCCCCTCTATGCTATACTCAACCCAGTCTATTCACAAATTCTTCATGTGCGTTCTATTTGAAACTCATTCATAATTTTCACTGTGTCCTTGTCAGCTGAAGAAATTGCGAACGGAACGTTAAAACTAATCTTATCCAAAATTTTCGGTTTTGCCGCTCAAACCGTTGCGCATCCCACAATGCATTTTTCTATTCACCCACGATCTTACACGATCTCCACCTCACAGTACGTGGGTGACACATGTCGTGCAAAGGAGAAGGGTCAGGGGCACGTTCGTCCCAAATCTTCGGGCAAACAGTTTTTCACCGTGGCTATAAATACCCCCGTCCCCTTCCTCACTTCTTTTACTCCGCTCGAACTCTCTCTCCCGCTCGAGCTTCCCAAACCCTAGCGCCGCCGCTACTCCATCGTCGCTGGTGAGAAAGAGCTTCACTGCCTCGACCTCGTCGCCATCGTACTCGCGTCGGCCACGGAAATCTTCACCTCCGCCGCCGCCGTAGCCGTCTTCCTCCGCCGAGTTAGGGCGTGGAAGATCTACACCGACGAACCTCACTTCTCCATCTCTCTGTTCGTCGTGTTCTTCATTCAGGGTAATTAAAAGTTACTTTTACTGCCCTCCTTGATTCGAAATTTTTCAACAAAATCTTCAAAGGTGTTTTTATTCCTCAAATCCTCACACACAAAACACCTCACAAGTCTTCTGTTCTTGATTCATTTCTCTAAGCATCATTTTCTTCAAGATTCCTCAATTGTGTGGATCTTCGATCTATACAACTCTAGAACCTAAGACAAAGCACGCTTAGTGAAATTCTTCAAGACTCATCTGGTCAAATCTATTATCTATACCTACTATTAAAGCAAGGTGATATTATTGGTTTCGTCCCAAGATTAGTTTTTCTTTTTACCGTTAGTTTTGGTCACGTATGAGGTGGTACTAAACGCTTGTAGTCACGTATGAGTAATAAGTAAAAAGTGCTGCTTCAGGGCGAGTCGTCCGTCATCCATAATGGGCCTCAAATACTGATGGGCTTTCTCCTTGCTTTCGTAGGGCCAGGAAAAAATATGCGCGTGCATAGAACTCGAAGTCGCGACCTTGACTCCCAGCAGTACGGCTGTAGCGAACAGGCCAGCGTATGTTTGTGTTGAAAGGAGGTTCACCTTCAATGACATTAGTCCCACCTTGCTTCTTTACATGTAAATTTTCTAATTTATATATGTTGGATTTTTTTTGTGTATGAAGGAGCAGTGCTGGGAATCATTAAGGACAAAAAATAAAAACCGTCCCACAATATTGGAAGGAAAGAGGGGATTAAACAATAAGGATATACAAGGAAAGAGGGATCAAATAAGAATTGTGGATGAGAGAAAGAAACCTTCCATGCGCAATATGAGGCAGAAAAGGAAGGTAATCATGTTCTGAAGACAATATAGTCAAAAAGTTAGCTTCCATGCGCATATGAGGCAGAAAAGGAAGGTAATCACAGAGTCGAGAAGGAAGATTCCATATGTGAAAGAAATATGTGATGTGACGAAGGAGAGTCAATCTGGACACATAGAAATTAGATAAGAAGAAGAAAAGCAGAAAGGACTATCAAGAATATGTCTTTATAACACATACAATATTAGATGCCTTTGCACTTGAAATATGCGTATAATATAACTTAAGGACATACAAAATTAGATGCCTTTGCACTTGAAAAAGAAACATAGATCATCATACATGAGCCGGTCTGATCTATCAGCAATATATATATATATATATATATATATATATATTATATATATAAAACATGCGTACAAGTTCTTTTATGGAACATGCATACAATTTGAGCTTAACGTGAGCACATACAAAATTAGATGCCTTTGCATTAGAAAAAGAAATTAAACATAAAATTGAACCAGTAAAACAGAATATAAGGTTAAAGTAAATTATAATGTGATTCCAATCTAAGTAGAATATAAGTTTATTCGACAAGAAAAATTAAACGAATATACACCAAAATTACTTCACCCGATACACGAGACATTTGGTAATTACGCCCCAAAAATATCATAGTTTTTCTACATGCTCCGAGGCTTATTCAGTTATTGAACTGATGAATTTCTTCTTTGTGTCTAAATCATCTTGAACCGCTTTTTTTTAGCTAAATTGCTAGGTGTTGTGTTTGGGTGCACATGCCACGGGTGAACTACTTCTTTATATATGAACTGTTGACGTTAAAAACTAAGATACGATACTGTGATACTAATATTTGACGTATCAGAATTGTTTACTCAATAGCAAAATATTGCAATAACACATGCTTAAAAAACATTGCCTAAATCACAATAAAACATTCATTATTTGTTGGTCATATGCTATATTTTTCTAAGAATAAAACAAATCTTTACTCTTATTTTTCAGCTCGACCCACTAGCGCCCGTCACCAAAGTACAAGGAGTTGGACTCGGAGTCCCTATTGTGTGCGACACAAACTCTACACTTTTCTCTGTTATATTAGCCAAACATGGGGGATATTTGGACAACGCTTCTAATATTTTTTTTGTTTCTCATGTGGCAGTGTGAAGGATTTTGTTGATGTCGTCATGTCTGGTGATGGGTCATGGGGGGAGGAGGAGGAGGTCTTGGGCCATTGGATTAGTGAAGTGAGGTTTTTTGCCTTCCGTTGCAACGCACGGGCATTTGTGCTAGTATAAGTAAAATAAGAGTCAAACAAGCCATCACGTTCGTTCACATATGCTAAAAAATTATTATCCATTGATTCTAATTATAACGGCCGAGATAAAAAGATGAAAAAAAGTTACGTAGAACATTTATTGGGTACAATCCATCTTTGACACGTACAAAGAGCTTTGGCATGCAAAAAAAAAGTTCAACACACGTACAGGTGACATAAAAGCTTCAGGCTAACCCAAAGAAAAATATCTTATATACTAGGAAAGTAAAGAGTTTTCCTTAAAAAAAGAGGGAAGTATAGAGTTGGAATCACATCACAATTATGGCTGAGAAAATATATAGGTAACTCGTAGCTCGGCTGCCTTGGCCTTCGCTCCGTGAAGGTCATCATCCTCACCGAGAAGGCAGAATCTCCAGGGAGGCCGACAACCTCGACGCAGCACACATGTAGGCTGACATCAGCAACATCACCTCACAGCTCGCGATGGACTGCTATCATCTGTGTATTCTTTCGGCCTCAATGCCCACACTGGCGCTGTCGAACCAGCGTGCCGCTCGACACCAGCAAAACTGTGTCCAGCGAACTCTACACCATCATCGCCGTCGGCACAAAGAAACTCTTGCCACAACACTGCCTGGAGACTGCGGGTGCCACCAGCTCGGAGAATGACTGCTTCCACACACAAAACATTGGTTACCACACGCACCATCCGACAAGAGCAGCACGATGGCGGCTGAAGATGAAGAAAAGGATGGGAGTAACGATTGCAGTAGGCTACGGGTGAGCGATGTGCCATCAGTCTTGCTGCTGCTGCTGCACAGCGTGTTGGCTGAGGTGGCGGTGAACCACAGCGTGTAGCAGTGGATGCGTGGTGGAGCTAGAGGAGCAGCAGGTAGCATACAGGCACCATGAGTAGCCGGTAGGAGCTGCAGTGCCTCGGCTGCGTCTCAAAGTGGGAGCGATTCAGTTCCAGTAACGCGTCCTGACAGAAAGAATTAGCTGCGACACCAACATGTGCAGAGCCACCTACTCCAATGGGATCGCAGGAGCGTTTATAGAGCATCACAAGGAGCAAAGGAGTCATTCCGTATACTGGAGCGCTTTTGACGTGATTAATTTTTCGAAGAGTCAACTTGCATGGTCCTTTCGTCTAAGTATTTATGATACGATATTTTCGCACAAGTGGATGAGCTCCCGTGTAATCCCATAACAATAATATTTTTACAAATGTAAAAAAAATTAGTCACATTCGTCTTCTCTCTGTGTGTGTGTGTGTGTAAATTTCCATGAAAATTGATGAGATTTGCGTGTCGTTTTAAAAATAAGTTTTCATGATTACAAGTTTATTTCCTAGAGCACTAAAATCAGTTACGGAAAGTATTATTTTTATGAAGTTTACACATGCTTGAAGCATGAATATGTAGAGTTTCAAACAATCAATTAGGTACTGTACATCTTTTATGTGAATTTATATAAGAACATTTTTATTTCCCTAATAACTTCTACATATGGAGACTCTTAATTGGGTAATTATTTAAAAAAATAAGTTTTCACGATTACAAGTTTGTTTTCTAGAGCATTAAAAATCAATTATGGAAAGTATTATTTTTTATGAAGTTTGACGTGCTGGAAGCATGAATATGTACAGTTTCAAACAATCAATTTGGCATTATACATCTTTTTTGTAAATTTATACAAGAAAACAAACTTCGTAAATTAAACAAATTTATACATCTTGTTTTTTCATGCAACTAAAAAAGCTTCCATTCCAATATGTCTTTACAAATCAAACTTCGTAGGTACATTGTAAATAAAACAATTATTCTTAAATTTGTTTTAAAGTCAACAAGACCATGGGTTCCCCCGCAAAAAAAAAAACACTATGGCTTACAAGAGGTTGATTGAGCTGACTAAATGTTCGAAGTGAAAGTTGCTGAGAAGAGATCCCGCAAAAAAAGTTATCGAGGTTACGAAAAGAAAAAAATATGGGCCATGCAACTAAAAAATAAATGCTTCGATGGAAAAACATTTAAAGGAAAATCTAATAGCAAAAGAGATGTAACGAAAAAAATATAGAGAGTCTAACTGTGACAAAAAAGTATGTTAACTAGATATTCCTATTCTCGATACTCCATATCACCTAGGGTTATTTAACATAGGTAGGAGACTGATCTAAGTCAAAATAATTCTCCCTTGAAACACTCATTGTTTCTCTTAGATCGATGATAATACAAGCAATCAATCAGAGCATAGAGAGCCATCTAACTATACTTTTTGTAAAGAAATACCACATCTGACTAAATGATATCTAAATCAGTTTATGAAAGAGGCCCATGCAAAAAAAAGGAAGTTCTGTCTTTGAAAAAATATCTGTTGTTTCAATAGTAATGCATTTTATATGTTTTATAGAGAAGGTACACATTTGAAATCTATGTAACCCATTTTTTATTTATCATGTATATCAATTGTTTTCTTTAGTGCATTTCAAGTAAGTTAAATCATGATTGATGGACCCAGTGCAGATCGCCAATTTAAGGTGCATAGATGAAAGTATCACCAACACATTTCTACACAAAAGTTTTGTTTTTCTATATATGGCCTGTTCCTGCTTGATTACGTAGAGCCAAAATCATCTTTGCCAGGATCTATTATACCTGTCATGTTTACATTCGAGAGAATAATTTCTTTGATTTAAATTTTCCTTTTGAATTTAAATTTAAAAGGACTTTTTTTTTAAACGTGGCTTCTAGAGCTCCTGAGGGTGAGAGTACTAGAATACAAAATAAGTACTCTCATGCTCAGTAGCTCTAGAAGCCATGATCCAAACTTTCACACTTCACCACAAAATCCTCATCTCCCTTCTATCGCCTCTCCCATGGCTGTGGCATACAGATTTTTATCTCTTCTATCATCTCTCTCATGAGTGGTTGTGGCATGGACATAATAGGCAAGAGGAGTTGTACTCGCGCGTTGGTCCATTTTTTTCGCCAGTGATCAATTTGAAGATCAATGGCGGGGTAACGGTGACAACGTCCAAGCTGGCAGCAGCAGACGAGTGGCATGATATTTTTTTCTTTGTGATGGCTAGGAGCAGCGATTGGTCATATATGCTGTTTTATAAGCTACTTAGCCACTCACCCACACCACAATTACACCATAACATCTAGACATAGTCACATAGATGTGTGCATGTCTAAACTTAAGCACACGCCTCATCTGGAGAAGAGGTCGCAAGGAAAGAGACACGATTCACCACTAAGAGTGCGGTACTGTGAAAGCGCGACACATTGACGTATTGTCAATCCAAAAACTAAAAACAGTGGCAGGCTGCATCACTAGTAAGCCATTGCTCAGTTAAAAGAAATGAAACACCGAGCCAATTACTGCCTACAATTGTTCATGTCATAATAATTATGCAATTCAGAAATACAACATCGCTAAGTCACAAAGGGAGCCCATACAAATGCAGAAAAAAATATTTAAGATACACACAACTTTTGAGAAACATCATTTGCATAACCTAGTTGCGCAAATGCGCGGGTCACCCCGCTAGTTCCTCAAATTTGTTCTTTTTGAAAAACCTTCTGAGAACGCATATGACCTCTCCAAATTCCTCGCAACTATACTCTGTTCACAGGTACTCATGTCCGCTGCTGAATCACTAGGTTCTCATCAACTTAACTCATTTGCAGCGTTCCTCGAAGAAAAACTGCATACTTCTTCAGAGAATTCGATTGCTCAAATTCCTCAACTGAAGAATATAGCAGACGGAAAGAAGCCGCAGAAAGGAGGAAAGACGCCTGAGGTCATGACTGCTTTTGAAATCCCTGAGGACATTTACAAAGAATACTGCACACCTGATGAGACCAAGTTTGGCAAAGAAAACAAAAATCAGCGCAAGGTGCGTATACAGAGGATTGAACAGAGATGGGCACGCGAATGAAGGGAATACAGATATGTAACCCCAAAGTATATGAAGAAATTCGCACTAAATCCTCCATGCCCAAGAGCCCCATTGGCACCTGGCCAAGAGGCTGATCCCACTAGCATCAAACACGGTGAGGATTTTCCTGAAGAATGGGCAAAGCACCAAGCCAAATTGGCAAGACAAGCCAAAGAAACAGTGAGGAAATTCAATGAAGACTCTGCTGCTGCTGCCACTGAGGCCTCTGTCAAGCCTAGGAAATCTATGGCAAAGAAGCCTGCTCGTAAGCCAAGTGCTTCACCAACAGTGCCCTCACGGCCAAGTTCCTCAGCACCTGCGCATCTGGCCTCGTGCCAAAGGACTGCAGGCATCTCCATTGCCTCTGGTGTCTCAGCAAGTTCCTCAGCTGCACCAAATTCTTTATCTGGCCCCACTCTGCTGAAGACCAAGGCAACTGCTGGACGAGGTCCTCGACCAAGTCCTAAGAAGAAGCAAGTCGCCTTCTAAGAGCCGACTGAAGAAGATGAAGCTGATGATGATGAACTTGCAGAAATTATCAAAGACAGGCTACAAAGGGCCGCTAGAGCCAAAAGCACAAATGTGCCACTGCTTTTAGATCCAAGGGCGATCCTCGACTACATTGATCTCTGGCATAAGGACCCAAACACTCCTATGCCTGACTTCAAGTTGACCCCTGGTCAAAATCACCTGCTGACTCATTTCATCCAAGAAGAGAAATGGAAGTATGAGCAGGCCAGGCAGATCAAGAAGGCCCAGTACAAGAAGGAAAAGTATCTAAAGACCAATGTTGTCAAAATGACAACTAATGAACTCATCAAGATTCAGTCTGAAATCAAAACCCTCAGCGACAACTTCAACGCATACTATGCTGATTGGCAAGGAGCCAAAGTCAGGTTTGTGAAACTGACTGAGAAGTTCACCAATGTTGCAGCCCCATCGCAACAAGAAGTTCCTCAAGCTGAAGCTTCTGCTCAGCCAACTGAAGAACATGCCAGCACCGCTGATGACGTTCAGGCTGCTGAAGAAAATGCTAGTTCCATGGCTGATGACTCCATTCCAGCCGCTGAAGAAATTGCCAGGGCATCCACTAGTGGTGCGCCTGAAGAAACTGAAGAAGTCAGGGCAACTGCATCAGTTGCGCCTGAAGAAATTCAAACAGATTCCTCAGCTCCTCCCGCGCCTACACCAACTCCTATCCTTCCATCTGCATCAGATGTGAAGAAGACCAAGGCTGCAGAGCGAGCTGCAGTAAAGAAAAGGAAAGCATCAGGTGCTTCAAAATCTTCAGCTCCAAAGAAGATGAAGCCTATGACCAGCTCGTTTGAAAATCCAATTGACGCTGTTCCAATTTCCACCATGCCATCAAAGGACCTTGTTCCTTTTGGTGAAGACTATGAGATCCCAAGCGGATCTGATGAAGAAACTCAATCTGCTGCTTCGTCAGAGCAGATTGATGAGGAAATTGAAGCGGATGCGATCCCTTCTACACCCGTTGTATCCTCACCAATGCCTCAGTTCACAGCTGAAGAGGCTGGTGTTGAAGAATTGGAAGATGAAGACGTGGATATTGGAAGTACAACACTAGTAATGAATGATGACTTTTGGGAAAGTCAGCACCCCAATTCTCCACTTTTCACCCCGCTACAACAAATTCCTCAGTCCCCTGCACCAACAGTTCAAATGGGCTCTGAAGAAACTCATCCCACCTCGTCTGTGCATGAAGAAATTCCAGCCACTAGCACTGAAGAAACTGATGTTGCTGATCATATGACAACGCGGACTGCAACTGAAGAGGAACCAGAAATTCCTCAAACTGATGAACCTGAGATCGCGAATCCTGAGGTCGTGATGCAACTCACTAACACTCCTCTGCCAAAGCCAAAGGATCCGTTTTCTCAAGGAAGCAAAAGTTCAAGGCTGAAGACTTCTTTGGCGAGCATGTGCTCTTCACTGATTACAACCCGTATGACTCTGCTCGCATAAGGAAGAGGCGTTTCTGGACTGCTAGTCAAGCCAATTTCTATTCCTCAGTGCTGTTCAACAAAGACAAAGTCTTCGGTCATGCACATATTCCTCACATAGACATGGAGTCTTTGCCGTGCTTCGAGCCAATCCTCAGTGTTCTTTTCGACGCCGGGCTGCTAAACTTCTACACTGACATCTGTGATTGGAATGAAGAACTCATTCTTCAGTTCTATGCAACGCTGCACATCACAGGAGATTCTGAAGATGTGAACTCATGGGTGCTGGACTGGATGACGGAAAATACTCATTACAAGGCACCAGCTTCTGAATTGCTTCGTGCCATACCACTCAGTCCTCCCCTTGAAGGTGCACGTTGTGTCTATAGTGAACCTAAGCTTACAAATCACTACATGCAAGTTTTGATGAAGCCTTTGAAGCCAGGGCAGGCCCCTCGAACCAATTTCCTCGTCAAGGAATTACTGTATGTGCCTCGGACTGTCTATCGCATTCTGTCGAAGACAATGAGTCCTATCAAAGGCCACGACTCAAATGATGAAGAAGTCGTTGGCATCATGAAGAATCTGCTTTTCAATATCATTCATGGTGTTCCCGTCAACTTCCATGATTTCTTCATGAGGACTCTGGCAAGTATTGCTATGTCACCATTTGAGCTGAAGCCTTATGCGCCGTGGATTATGAGATTCATCAGGACAAGGTCTTCACTCAACTACAAAGCTGACACTCTGAACCACTGCAGCTACTTGCCTCCAATTGAAGTCCTCAAACGGACATTTTGCTCAGCTGATGACAAAGGCAAGGTAGCTGATGTGATAGATGAAGGCATTCGTCCATTGGATGGTCAATTTCGCAAGGCTGCATCCTATTCCACCAATGAGGACTCTGCCACACATGACTCTGCCGCCAACAACTCTTCCAAGCAATATCCTCAAGCCACAGCACCCAGGGTGATGACTGATCGTGAGTTACTCATCAGTCTTCATCAGAAGGTTGATCGCAATCATAAATGGGTCAAGCGTCAGTTTGGTTCAATTCTTCACAACATGACCTCAACACATAATGCAGTGAAGAAAAACCAATACTACCTCCATGAAACCTTCAACCGTACCTGGGCTGTTCTGTCTCATGTCTACAGCGCTGAAGATCTGAAGAAAATGGGTCTCAAGGAAGAATTTGACTGGTCTGCACCTCCTCCGAAGAAATGCAAGAAGGTCAAGGTTCCTTCCTTGGTGGCCAGCTCCTATTCTTCATCGCGTGACACTGATGAACATGAAGACCTGGACGACACTGCGGCAGGCCCTACTACGACAACCGACCCCGACAACGCTAGCGCTCCTTCATCAACTTGATTATCTTCAGGAGCGTTAGTCCTCAGTTCCGATCCTTTTGGTCATTCGATGACAAAGGGGGAGAAATTTGAGTTAGTCTTCAAGCGGGTCTACTACATGGGCGTTTTTTGCTAAGTTACAACTTTCGTTCTTCTGAAACTTTTATTGGATCGAGTTGTAAACTTAAACCCGATGGTGGTCTGATACTTCTGCTACGTTATTCTGCATGCTTATTCCTCGTTAATATTATTGCACGCATGCTGAATTACATCAGTCACCATATTTCATCATGCATTTCAAATTCTTCATATTATATGTCAAATGCGTGTATGAATTACAAGATATAGGGGGAGATCTCCATGATTCAACTCTTCAAGTGTGCATTGCTTCAAAAGAAAATTCCTCACTATGCACATCTTCAGGGGGAGTTCTTCTATATCTTGCAATCAAATTCCTCAATATTAGTATTTACACTTTATATGTTTATCCCCGTTGAAAACTTAACCTATATTGCCATCAATCACCAAAAAGGGGAAGATTGTAAGTGCATCTAGTGCCCCTTAGTGATTTTGGTGTATTGAAGACTTATAGGTTAAGGATCTAATGTGTTTATGATTGTACACAGGTCTATAAGACCATGAGGAGTTTGATATTTACAGAGAAAGTCGACCCCTAACGATGAAGTTCTTCGACTGAAGACTTTGGTATTCTGAAGACTTTGAAAGTGAAGAAATTGGTGTGACCTTGAAGACTTGGTATTCATTCGAGGAACATGAAGCGTGAAGACTTTTGTTTTCGTATTTTCATTTTCTCTTTCTTGAGTCATAGGAAACACCGTACTGTTAAAGGGGGTCGAGGAAATACTAAGGAAAATGTTCCATGTGATGCTCAACTCAAAATCCTACACCTACCAATCCCTTCGAGTGAAGCCATTGGAAATCTCATACAGTTCAGTCATATTCTTTAGTGACACAGACGAAGTTCTTCTGGTCTCTGAGGAATTTGTTCTGACTGAGGAGTTAGGAATTCGCCAGTGCGGATTGCCTACACAGTGAGGAACATGATAGCCCTGAGGAATTTGAACCTCAAATTTCCGACCGTTGCTGTGCTATGCGCCAGTTGTCCCAAAATATCTTATCCACCTAATGGTCATATCATTGAAGGGCATTTATTTCTTATCATGTCGGGCTGCTCCCTAGGCTATAAATAGCCGCCCCCTACAACCACTAGCTGGTTGGCTGCTCCGCGAGAAACTGACACTTGTCATTTGAGAGTATCCCATCCTCCGAGGACTTTCAGCGAAAATCATCAAGTGAGGAAAATCCAAAACCCAAACCCAAATACCTACAAACCCAAAGTGATTGAGCATCACTGAAGAGATTGATCCTGCGTGGATCCGACACTTGTTGCCTTTGAAGACTATGCTTCTTCCAGACGGTTAGGCGTCATGGTCTAGAGCATCCAAGAGGAATTGTGGATCGTCGAGTGACCGAGTTTGTGAAGGTTCGGAAGTCACCTGAAGACTTACCATGAGTGATTGGATGAGGTCTGTGTTACCTTAGTTCAAGGATAATACGGTGAGGACTGTGTGTCTGGGACTATGTGTCCTCAGGTTTAAATACCTAGCCGCTCCAACCAGATGTACAACTGAGACATCAGTTGGAACTCGTCTACCAAATCATTGTCTTCACCAAGCCAACTGGTTCTATTTCCTCAACTCTTTCATTTCCTCAGTATTGTGTTGTTTACTTGTCATATCTGTGTTTGAAGACTTTGACTGAAGACTTTCTCAATTTCCTCAGTTTAATTTCTTCAGTCTGTTTGTCTTCATCCTGTGTTATCCTGTGTTTATGCTTTCTGTACTCTGTGCTTGTCTTCATTTCATCATGATGACTATGCTTGTCTTCTGTTTTGTTTACTTTTGAGTACTTATTCCGCTGCAAGTAGTTCTTCGCTAAGGAATTTCATCACTAGCAAATTCCTCAGTGAAGAATTCATAAAAATCGCCTATTCACCCCCCCTCTAGTCGATATAACGCACTTTCAAGTAATGCCTTAAGCAAGATGACATGATGTAGAGGGATAAATTCATGCAATATGATAAAAACCCCATCTTGTTATCCTCGGTGGCAACAATCCAATACGTGCCTTGCTGCCCCTACTGTCACTGGGAAAGGACACCGCAAGATTGAACCCAAAGCTAAGCACTTCTCCCATTGCAAGAAAAACCAATCTAGTAGGCCAAACCAAACTGATAATTCGAAGAGACTTGCAAAGATAACCAATCACACATAAAAGAATTCAGAGAAGATTCAAATATTGTTCGTAGATAATCTTGATCATAAACCCACAATTCATCGGTCTCAACAAACACACCGCAAAAATAGGATTACATCGAATAGATCTCCACGAGAGAGGGGGAGAACATTGTATTGAGATCCAAAAAGAGAGAAGAAGCCATCTATCTACTAACTATGGACCCAAAGGTCTGAGGTAAACTGCTCACACTTCATCGGAGGGGCTATGATGATGTAGAAGCCCTCCGTGGTGGATGCCCCCTCCGGCGGAGCTTCGGAATAGGCCCAAGATGGGATCTCGTGGGTACAGAAGGTTGCGGTGGTGGAATTAGGTTTTTGGCTCCGTATCTGATCGTTTGAGGGTACGTAGGTATATATAGGAGGAAGGAGTACGTCGGTGGAGCTTCGGGGGGCCCACGAGGCAGGGGGCGCGCCCTAGGGGGGTGGGCGCGCCCCCCACCCTCGTGGCCGCCTCCCTTCTTTCTTAACGTGGGGTCCAAGTCTCCTGGATCATATTCGGTGAGAAAATCACGTTCCCGAAGGTTTCATTCCATTTGGACTCCGTTTGATATTCTGTTTCTTCGAAACACTGAAATAGGCAAAAAAACAGCAATTCTGGGCTGGGCCTCCGGTTAATAGGTTAGTCCCAAAAGTAATATAAAAATAGAAAATAAAGCCCAATATGGTCCAAAACAGTAGATAATATAGCATGGAGCAATCAAAAATTATAGATACGTTGGAAATGTATCAGGCATCCCCAAGCTTAATTACTGCTCGTCCTCGAGTAGGTAAATGATAAAAACAGAATTTTTGATGCGGAGTGCTACTTGGCATAATTTCATTGTAATTCTTCTTAATTGTGGTATGAATATTCAGATCCGAAAGATTCAAGACAAAAGTTCATATTGACATAAAAATAATAATACTTCAAGCATACTAACTAAGGAATTATGTCCTCTCAAAATAACATGGCCAAAGAAAGTTCATCCCTACAAAATCATATAGTTTAGTCATGCTCAATTTTCGTCACACAAGGATGCTCTCGTCATGCAGAACCCCGATGAAAAGCCAAACAATTGTTTCATACTTTAGAAATCTCAAACTTATAAACTTTCACGCAATATATGAGCGTGAGTCATGGACATAGCACTATGGGTGGAATAGAATATGATGATGGGGATTATGTGGAGAAGACAAAAATGGAGAAGGTCTCACGTCAACGAGGCTAATCAATAGGCTATGGAGATGCCCATCGATTGATGTTAATGCAAGGAGTAGGGATTGCGATGCAACGGATGCACTAGAGCTATAAATGTATGAAAGCTCAACAAAAGAAACTAAGTGGGTGTGCATCCAACTTGCTTGCTCACGAAGACCTAGGGCACTTGAGGAGGCCCATTGTTGGAATATACAAGCCAAGTTATATAATGAAAAATTCCCACTAGTATAGGAAAGTGACAAAAACAAGAGACTCTCTATCATGAAGATTATGGTGCTACTTTGAAGCACAAGTGTGGCAAAGGATAGTAGCATTGTCCCTTCTCTCTTTTTCTCTCTTTTTTATTTGGTGGGCTTGTTTGGCCTCTTTTTTTATTTGGGCTTCTTTGGCCTCTTTTTTTATAACCTCACATGGGACAATGCTCTAGAAAATGATGATCATCACACTTCTATTTATTTTCAACTCAATGATTGCAACTCGATACTAGAACAAAGTATGACTCTATATGAATGCCTCCGGCGGTGTACCGAGATATGCAATGAATCAAGAGTGACATGTATGAAAGAATTATGAATGGTGGCTTTGCCACAAATACTATGTCAACTACATGATCATGCTAAGCAATATGACAATGATGAACGTGTCATGAAAAACGGTGTGGTGGAAAGTTGCATGGCAATATATCTCGGAATGGCTATGGAAATGCCATAATAGGTAGGTATGGTGGCTGATTTGAGGAAGATATAAGGAGTTTTATGTGTGAAAGAGCATATCATATCACGGGGTTTGGATGCACCGGCGAAGTTTGCACCAACTCTCAATGTAAGAAAGGGCAATGCACGGTACCGAAGAGGCTAGCAATGATGGAAGGGTGAGAGTGCGTATAATCCATGGACTCAACATTAGTCATAAAGAACTCACATACTTATTGCAAAAATCTACAAGCCATCAAAAACCAAAGTACTACGCGCATGCTCCTAGGGGGATAGATTGGTAGGAAAATACCATCGCTCGTCCCCGACCGCCACTCATAAGGAGGACAATCAAATAACACCTCATGTTTCAAATTTGTTACATAACGTTTACCATACGTGCATGCTACGGGACTTGCAAAATTCAACACAAGTATTTATCAAATTCACAACTACTCAACTAGCACAACTTTGATATTATCACCTCCATATCTCAAAACAATTATCAAGCATCAAACTTTTCTTAGCATCCAACACACTCATAAGAAAGTTTTTACTATTTTTGTATACCTAGCATAATGAGGTTATTAAGAAAATTACCATGCCATTTAAGACTCTCAAAATAATCTAAGTGAAGCATGAGAGATCAATAGTTTCTATAAAACAAATCCACCACCGTGCTCTAAAAGATATAAGTGAAGGACTAGAGCAAAACTATATAGCTCAAAAGATATAAGTGAAGCACATAGAGTATTCTAACAAATTCCAGTTCATGTATGGCTCTCTCAAAAGGTGTGTACAGAAAGAATGATTGTGGTAAAATAAAAAGCAAAGACTCGAATCATACAAGACGCTCCAAGCAAAACACATATCATGTGGTGAATAAAAATATAGCTCCAAGTAAAGTTACCGATGGAAATAGACGAAAGAGGGGATGCCTTCTGGGGCATCCCCAAGCTTTGACTTTTTGGTGTCATTAGATTATCTTGAAGGTGCCATGGGCATCCCCAAGCTTAGGCTCTTGCCACTCCTTGTTCCATAATCCATCAAAAGATTTCACCCAAAACTTGAAAACTTCACAACACCAAACTCAACAGAAATCTCATGAGCTCCATTAGTGAAAGAAAACAAAAGACCACTTCAAGGTACTGTAATGAACTCATTATTTATTTATATTGGTGTTAAACCTACTGTATTCCAACTTCTCTATGGTTTATAAACTATTTTAATAGCCATAGATTCATCAAAATAAGCAAACAACACATGAAAAACAGAATCTGTCAAAAACAGAACAGTCTGTAGTAATCTATAACTAACGCAAACTTCTGGAACTCAAAAAAATCAGCCACAATAGGAAGACCTAGAAAATTTGTTTATTGATCAGCAGCAATTGGAATCACTATTTTATCATGTTCTGGTGATTTTTAACAATTGTTTTCGTGAACAGAAAGTTTCTGGAAATTACAGCAAGATCAAATAACTATCATCCAAGAAGATCCTATAGGTTTAACTTGGCACAAACACTAATTAAAACATAAAACCACATATAAACATAAGTTAGATGGATTATTTATTCAACGACAGAAAGGAAATATATTGGGTTGTCTCCCAACAAGCGCTTTTCTTTAAAGCCTTTTTAGCTAGGCATTGAGATTTCAATGATGCTCACATAAAAGACAAGAATTTAAGCACAAAGAGAGCATCATGAAACATGTGACAACCACATCTAAGTCTAACATACTTCCTATGCATAGGCATCTTATAGGCAAACAAATCAAGGCAAGCAAAAACTAGCATATGCAAGGAAGCGGAAAGAGACAATAGCAATCTCAACATAACGAGAGGTAATTTAGTAGCATGAAAGTTCCTACAACCATATTTTCCTCTCTCATAATAATTACATGTAGGATCATAGGCAAATTCAACAAGATAGCTATCACAAAGTATATTCTCAACACGATCCACATGCATGCAAAGTTGACACTCTTCTAAAATAGTGGGATTTAAAGTTGACACTCTTGCGAACCCACTTTCCATATTATTGCAAACAATATTATCATCTCATATTCATCATGGGCTTAAATAAATTTTCAAGATCATAAGAAGAATCACCCCAATCATGATCATTGCAACAAGTAGTAGACATAGCAAAACTAGAATCCCCAAGCTTAGGGTTTTGCATCTTATTAGCACAATTGACATCAAAAGAATTTATAATAAAATCATTGCAATCATGCTTTTTATTCAAAGATCTATCGTGAGCAGATAATCTAGTGCATCTAAATCACTAGGAATTGGTTCATCATAATTGGATCTCTTAAAAAGATTGGCAAGCGGATGGGGATCCGTAGGTATTATCTTCTCTGTTTAGGAATAAATACTCAACTATTTCAACCAAACGAGCAAACGAGCCAAGTAAGACATCAAGGCAAACGAAAAGAGAGGGCGAATAAAATGGCAAGGGTGAAGTGGGGGAGAGGAAAACAAGAGGCAAATGGCAAATAATGTAGTGCGGGAGATAAGGGATTGTGATGGGTACTTGGTATGTTGTCTTTTGCGTAGACCGCCCCGGCAACGGCGCCAGAAATCTTCCTGCTACCTCTTGAGCACTGCGTTGGATTTTCTTGAAGAGGAAAGGGTGATGCAGCAGAGTAGAGTAAGTATTTCCCTCAGTTTTTGAGAACCAAGGTATCAATCCAGTAGGAGGCTACGCGCGAGTCCCTCGTACCTACACAAAAAATAGCTCCTCGCAACCAACGCGATAAGGGGTTGTCAATCCCTTCACGGTCACTTACGAGAGTGAGATCTGATAGAGATGATAGATAATATTTTTGGTATTTTTGGTATAAAGATGTAGAGTAAAATAAAAGGAAAAGTAAAAAAGTAAAGGCAATAATAAAGTGATGGAGATTGATATGATGAGAATAGACCTGGGGGCCATAGATTTCACTAGTGGCTTCTCTCAAGAGCATAAGTATTTTACGGTGGGTGAACGAATTACTGTTGAGCAATTGACAGAATTGAGCATAGTTATGAGAGTATCTAGGTATGATCATGTATATAGGCATCATGTCCGAAACAAGTAGACCGACTCCTACCTGCATCTACTTCTATTACTCCACTCATCGACCGCTATCCAGCATGCATCTAGAGTATTAAGTTCAAGAAAACAGAGTAACACCTTAAGCAAGATGACATGATGTAGAGGGATAAATTCATGCAATATGATAAAAAAACCCTATCTTGTTATCCTCGATGGCAACAATACAATACGTGCCTTGCTGCCCCTACTGTCACTGGGAAAGGACACCGCAAGATTGAACCCAAAGCTAAGCACTTCCCCCATTGCAAGAAAAACCAATCTAGTAGGCCAAACCAAATTGATAATTCAAAGAGACTTGCAAAGATAACCAATCACACATAAAAGAATTCAGAGAAGATTCAAATATTGTTCGTAGATAATCTTGATCATAAACCCACAATTCATCGGTCTCAACAAACACACCGCAAAAACAAGATTACATCGAATAGATCTCCACGAGAGGGGGGAGAACATTGTATTGAGATCCAAAAAGAGAGAAGAAGCCATCTAGCTACTAACTATGGACCCGAAGGTCTGAGGTAAACTACTCACACTTCATCAGAGGGGCTATGATGATGTAGAAGCCCTCCGTGGTGGATGCCCCCTCCGGCGGAGCTCCGGAACAGGCCCTAAGATGGGATCTCGTGGGTACAGAAGGTTGCGGCGGTGGAATTAGGTTTTTGGCTCCGTATCTGATCGTTTGAGGGTACGTAGGTATATATAGGAGGAAGGAGTACGTCGGTGGAGCTTTAGGGGGCCCATGAGACAGGGGGCGCGCCCTAGGGGGTGGGCGCGCCCCCCACCCTCGTGGCCACCTCCCTTCTTTATTGACGTGGGGTCCAAGTCTCCTGGATCATATTCGGTGAGAAAATCACGTTCCCGAAGGTTTCATTCCGTTTGGACTCCGTTTGACATTCCGTTTCTTCGAAACACTGAAATAGGCAAAAAAACAACAATTCTGGGCTGGGCCTCCGGTTAATAGGTTAGTCCCAAAAGTAATATAAACGTGGAAAATAAAGCCCAATATGGTCCAAAACAGTAGATAATATAGCATGGAGCAATCAAAAATTATAGATACGTTGGAGACGTATCATCCACCCTCGGGGCTGAGGGTTTGTACCAGTAGCTATGTGTTTGAGCGCTCTCTCTCTCTCTCTCTCGTGATCTACATCATGGGCTTTGTTGATATAGCCGGATCATATGATGTTTCTCCCCTCTATACTCTTGCTATGATGATTTGAATCTTTACCCTTCAAAGTTTTGTCTTGTCGGATTGAATATTCAGAGATGAGAAGACATGATATATGTCTTGCAATATGAATACTTGAGGTGACAATGAGGTATCCTATTGATTCACTTGATATGTGTTATGGCATTCAACTCGCGGACTCCCACGGTGATATTGGGATAATCTATGCATAGGGGTGGATGCACATTTTTCTCCGACGGAAACTTTGGGGTCTCCTTATAGTTCTTTGTGTGGATTGAGTATTATGAATATGAATTTGCTTTTGTGTTATTCTAGTAGGAACTCTAGGGTAGATCGAACGGAAAAAATAGTTTTGTGTTATTTTAGTACGAACTCTTGAATAGATCAGACGGAAAGAATAGCTTTGAGGTAGTTGCGTGCCCTACAAACAATTCATATCTTTTGTTCTCCACTAATAGGAACTCGGGAGTGATTCTTTATTCCACTTTGAGGGATAATCACATGATCCAACTATGTTAGCATTGTTGAGAGGTTGCACTAGCGAAAGCACGGACCCTAGGCCTCATTTTAAAGCATAGCAATACCATTTTTGTGCCCGTTTACTATTTGCTACCTTTCTGTTTTTATTTATTCAGATTATAAAAATATATTTCTACCATCAATATTACACTTTTATCACCATCTCTTCGCCGAACTAGTGCACCTATACAATTTGCCATTGTATTGGGTGTGTTGGGGACACAAGATATTTCTTGTATTTGGTTGCAGGGTTGTTCGAGAGAGACCATCTTCATCCTACACCTCCCATGGATTGATAAACCTTAGGTCATCCACTTGAGGAAAAATTGCTACTGTCCAACAAAACTCTGCGCTTGGAGGCCCAACACGAGTCTACAAGAATAAAGTTGCGTAGTAGATATCAGCCACCGAGTGGCCTATGTTTGACCAGAATATTGATTCATTTCCATTCCAGCAAATTTCAGGTGCTCGATTTGTCCACTTTTTAGCAAAGGTCATGCCGAAATTTTCCATGAATTTCGGCATGACTTGTGCTACAAACTAGGACATATCGAGTGCCCGGGATTTGCCGAACCGGGAAGGAATCAACGTTCTTGCAAAACATAGGCCTTTTATTATGTCATTATTCATTTTATTAGGTCTAGAATTAATTGACTAGATTTAATCGTAAGAAATATGGCTAGCAACGATGAAGGACAGGGTTTTGGTGATTGCGACGACGTCTACCGGGCGGCAGGTGAATTCTTGAACCTTGCCGACGATCAACGATTGTTCTTGCTAGGCCCACCCGTCGCATAGGAGACTGAGACCGACATCGAGACCGGCACTGAGACTGAGACCGGCGCCGAGACCGGCGCTGAGACTAGCGGAGCCGGTATAGAACCGAAAGCAAAAAGGCAACGACGCCCAAACCAGCGCATGTGAACTGGGGACCTGATCTTTTGATGAGAGGAAGATAACTATGATTTTGGTTGGGACTTGACCCTCACGATCCGGCTGCCAACCGTACAGGAAGAACCGTACACGACTGATATCTACGGCAATCGCTGAACCAACTCCATGGCGTCATAGACCGAGCCAATGGCACGATCGACCTATCCACGAAGGATTTTTCCTGCAAGCAAATCGAAGAACATGCAAGAAAATAATAGCCAAGCAATCTCAAAATTGTGAATATGCTAGATGTGATTAATCTCACAAGATGGGGTTCCGATAGGATGTCTTGACGGTCGCACTAGCCGCTACGAGCGAAGACAAGTAAAAGTAGCAATATAGCTAAACTTCTCTAAACAAAACTCGAGTCTAAACCCTAACCTAGACAAGCTATTTATTAAAGAGTACGGACGTGCCGCAATGCCTTGGCGTATCCTAGTCTGCCACGAAACGGAATTGCAGTTGATGGCCAAGTCGGTTCGCCGGGTGACGGGACGCCTGGTCCGTACGCAGGCTGGACATTGCGTGGTGGTGGCGTTTACTTCTGTTAACAAGACAAGTTGACCCGACGTGGTGTAGTAAAAGTCTTTTGGACCCAATACTCTTCTTGATCCATGTTGGCAAAACAAAATTGTATGGCCTTTGTGCCCTTGGCTTCTTGCACCTCATGCACGGTGGTGGAGGCCATGCATGCAAACACAGTGGATGACATGCATGCGTACAGTGTTCCTCCCCTTTAATTGATCTTTTGATTTCTTTATATGCGAGGACAAATAAATCAAAACATGAGTGCAACGTCTTATTCTCGTCGATTACATTATACATACAAAAGAGCGATAGTACCTGGCCATTTATTTGTCTAGCACACGCTCTAGTCATAGGTTCGAGTGCAACTGTATCAACGATGTCTCGTGTAATATTTGAAGATGTATTTATGGTAGCTATGTCTACATCACCAGCTCATAACTACTAGACTGGTGGTCACGGAGGTGGACGACGACAATTTTGAGCCAAAAGAGCCTGTGGAAGCGCGCGCGTGCTACGGCAATCAAATAGGCTGCATCGTACGGACAACCGCCACCATCAACGATGAGAAACTAAAGAAGATAGATAATATGAGGCCCTCCCTCCTAAAGAAGCTGCACCAGGTATTCTTGTTCCCGGGCTGGGATGAAAAGGATTATAAAAATCCAGATAAAGACCCGGCAATGAGGAAGATAAACAAACGCGCTGACCAAGTTTAGCGACGCGTTGGCCGCCTAGAATGCAAGAGTGAAACATCGGATCATCAAGAAAAAGGAACCCTACTCCGTGATTGTAAAGGATAATCCGACAATCACGAAACAACAGTTTGAAATATTCAAGGCGGCTTGCGATGCCGAAGCTGCCAAAGATAAGTCGAAGTACATGAAGGGGCTTCAACAGAGGAACATGGGGTGCCACCACCTCGGAAGCCGTGGTTACGGCAGGAAGAGGTCCATATGGGCCAAGGAGGACGCGGAACACGAAAGTATGGGCATCCCAGACCCCTTGGCGAAGTTCACCGTCCCGCAGGAGTGTGACGTCCTCAGGGCCCGGTACCATTGGGACCCAGTCAAGAAGGTTTTCGAGACGGACCCAGTTACGACGGAGTTCATGAGACTACTAGTAATTTTAGTCAATTCGACTGCACGTTTAGTCATATTTGTAAACAATCCTTGTTCCTTTTGCAGAGAGAGCAGCACAGGATTGCAGACGAAAGCAACTCGCCGTCTGAGGCGTTGGCGAGGCCCAAGTGGGACACCCCATTCAACCAAATGTTGAACATATTGAAAAGACTCCCGATGGACACTCGGCCGCCATATGGACGCGTGCACGGTGTCGGAGACGGAGCCACGTGGAAGAAGTACTACCATGAGACCACAGAGGAGAGAAAGGAAAAACGGAGGTTAACTGAAGAAAACATCGACAAGAAGGTTGAGATTGCGGTTGAGAAGAAATCAGCTGAGACAGTCGCAACAGCGGTAGCTGCCGCAAAACAGGCGATTGCAGATATGTCTGGTGTCTTGGTTCCGGCCGTTGTCAGTTGGAGCAGGCAAAATCCAGAAAAGAATGTAGCGGACTATCCCCTTGCTGACTTCTTCGGGAGGAGTTCGACTAGCGATGCACCAGCACCTGCACCTGCCCCTGCACCGGCTCCCGCACCAGCTCCTGCACCGGCTCCCGCACCTGCTCATAGCAGCCCATCCTCCATCTCGGATGTGCTCGGCGATGCTTCTTCTTTGGCTGAGTTCAACGCCCTCACGGTATCTGTCACGCCGGCCCTCTTCACTAAATGTATAATCTCCCGTTTCCTTTGCCTTTCGGATGTCTCACGTTGCAGACATGTCTTTGCAGGCCGACGTAACCCCGTGCACCATATTGTACACCATCAGCGACCAGAAGGTGGATGTGGGGAAGGCGACGATAATGAAGCCGAACACTAAATCTACAAAAAGACAAGAATAAATCCTTAATTTTCAGCAGGCCTGGCCAAACACTACTAGGTAAAACCTTATACACAGTGGTATAGCAGTAGCGCTGGTTAAAACAGGGCGCTACTGCTACTTGGTAGTAGCGCGTCCTAACAAAGCGTGCTATAGCTACAGCTATAGCAGTAGCGCGTGTGCTGGAAAAAACGCTACCACTATAATTCCCACCGTGTTGGCGGTAGGCTAGGAATAGTATTAGCGATTCCTCAGAAAGCGTGCTACCACTAAGTGCGTTGTAGGAGCGCGTTTCCTGCATAGAGCGCTACTGCTAAGAAAGAAAATAAAATGGAAAAAATAGAAAAGTAAATGAAAATGAAGGAAGTAGGAAAAAGATAAATGAAAAAAAATGTAAAGATAAACAAAAGAAAAAATAAAGGAGAAAGGCATAGCAGTAGCGCGTTTTACAAGCCCGCGCTATAGCTACATTCCTTAGATAAAAGGAAAAGAAAAAGGAAAATAAATAACTGCTTCCTATAGCAGTAGCGCGTTTTGCTAGAACCCGCTATAGCTAACTTAGCTAGAGCGCGTTTTTCTACCAGCGCTACTGCTAGTTTAACTTAACCACCCGCGGGCTTAAAATTTTGCTAAGTCCTTTTCCCCCTCTCCCCCCTGTTCCCCCAACTCCTTTGTCGCCACCGTCGATCGCGCACACCCTCGACCTCATCGCTGCCGCCCGAGGCCGCCCTCAACCTCCGCCGCCGCCCGAGGTTGCCCTCGACCTCACCGTCGCCGCCCTCGACCTCACCGCCGCCGCCTAAGCCCAAGCCCGCCCTCGCCGCCCTGCCTCCGTCGCCGAGCACCTCCCCGCCACTGATACGTCTCCAACGTATCTATAATTTATGAAGTATTCATGTTGTTATTTCATCATTCTTGGATGTTTTACAATCATTTTATAGCAACTTTATATCACTTTTTGGGACTAACCTATTGACCCAGTGCCCAGTGCTAGTTGCTGTTTTTTGCTTGTTTTTTACATCGCAGGAAATCAATACCAAACAGAGTCCAAACGCAACGAAACTCCACGGGGATTTTTTATGGACCAGAAGGAACCCAATGGGCCAAAGCTGCACCTGAGGGTGCCCCGAGGGGGGCACAACCCACCAGGGCATGCCACGCCAGGCCCCCCGGGCGTGCCCAGGCGGGTTGTGCCCACCTCGGTGGCCTCCCATATCCTTTCTTTTCACTATAAATTCCCAAATATCCGAAACCCATCGGGGTTACCCTAAACCAGAAGTTCCGTCGCTGCAAGGCTCTGTAGCCACCGAAAACTAATCTAGACCCGTTCCGGCACCTTGCTGGAGGGGGGAATCATCTCCGGCGGCCTTCTTCATCATCTCGGCGGCCACCACAATGAAGAGGGAGTAGTCCATCCTCAGGGCTGAGGATTTTTACAAGTAGCTATGTGTTTGATCTCTCTCTCTCGTGATCTATATCATGGGCTTTGTTAATACGGTCGGATCATATGATGTTTCTCCCCTCTATAATCTTGTTATGATGAATTGAATCTTTACCCTTCAAAGTTTTGTCTTATCGAATTGAATATTGAGAGATGAGAAGACATGGATATGTCTTGCAATTTGAATACTTGAGGTGACAATGAGTTATCCTATTGATTCACTTGATATGTGTTATGGCATTCAATTCGCGGATTCCCGCGATGATATTGGGGTAATCTATGCATAGGGGTTGATGAACGTTTTTCTTCGACGGAAACTTTGGGGTCTCCTTATAGTTCTTTGTGTGGATTGAGTATTATGAATATGAATTTGCTTTAGTGTCATTCTAGTACAAACTCTAGGATAGATCAAACGGAAAAAATAGCTTTGTGTTATTTTAGTACGAACTCTTAAATAGATCGAACGGAAAGAATAGCTTTGAGGTAGTTTCGTGCCCTAAAAACAATTCCTATCTTTTGTTCTCTGCTAATAGGAACTCGGGAGTGATTCTTTATTCCACTTTGAGGGATAATCATATGATCCAACTATATATGTTACCATTGTTGAGAGGTTGCACTAGCGAAAGTACGGACCCTAGGCCTCATTTTCAAGCATTGCAATACCGTCTTTGTGCCTGTTTACTGTTTGCTACCTTGCTGTTTTTATTTATTCAGATTATAAAAATATATTTCTACCATCAATATTACACTTTTATCACCATCTCTCCGCCGAACTAGTGCACCTATACATTTGCCATTGTATTGGGTGTGTTGGGGACACAAGAGATTTCTTGTATTTGGTTGCAGGGTTGTTCGAGAGAGACCATCTTCATCCTGCACCTCCCACGAATTGATAAAACTTAGGTCATCCACTTGAGGGAAAATTGCTACTGTCATACAAAACTCTGCGCTTGGAGGCCAACACGAGTCTACAAGAATAAAGTTGCGTAGTAGACATCAAGCTCTTTTCTGGCGTCGTTGCCGGGGAGGTGAGTGCTTGAAGGTATATATTTAGATCTTGTAATCGAATCTTTTAGTTTCTTGTTTTATAACTAGTTTGGTTTATAAAAAGAAAACTACAAAAAAATGGAATTGAGGTTGCATCATATTATTGATCATCTTTATAATGCCTTTCGTGAAAATGATGGAAATGAAAATTGTGCTCAATTGTTAGAAGAAGAAGTCAATAAAATGTTTGGCACAAAATATTTGAATGATGATCATGATTGCAATTTTGCTAGTATGAGTTCTTTGAATATCCATGATGCTAATGATATGCAAAGCCATAAGCTTGGGATGCTATGTTTGATGAAGATGATATTTTTACTCCCCCAAAATTTGATGAGAAAATTTGTTATGATGAATGCATGCCTCCTATTTATGATGATTATGTTGATGAAAGTGGATTTGGAGAGGTCATGACTTTATTTAATGATGAGTCCACTATTCTGGAAGAGGTTTTGATTGATTTTGACAATGAAGTTGCTATCTATGATGATTATGGTGATGACATGTATGCTATAAAGAATAATGATAACCATGGAACTTGTCATCATGATTTAATTTTCAATCACATGATAGTTATTTTGTTGAGTTTTCTCCCACTACTATTGATGAGAATAAATTTGCTTATGTGGAGAGTAAAAAAAATTTTATGCTTATGTATCATGAAAAGAATGCTTTATGTGATAGCTATATTGTTGAATTAATTCATGATGCTACTGAAAATTATTATGAGAGAGGAACATATGCTTGTAGGTATTTCAATAATATCAAGTTTCCTCTCTATGTGTTGAGAATTTTGAAGCTGCACTTGTGTTGCCTTCCTATGCTATTTGATTCTTGCTCGCATAAATTATTTACTCACAAAATCCCTATGCATAGGAAGTGGGTTAGACTTAAATGTGCTAGTCATATGCTTCATGATGCTCTCTTTGTGTTTCAATTCTTATCTTTTACGTGAGCATCATTGAAATCATCATGCCTAGCTAAAAGGCATTAAAGAAAATCGCTTGTTGGGAGACAACCCAACAGTTTTACCTACTGTTTTTGTGTGTTCACACGATTATGCTACTGTAGTAATCATGTTATATTGCTTTTGTTTCAATAAAGTGCCAAGTAAAGCCTTTAGGATCTTCTTGGGTGATAGTTGTTTGATCTTGCTGAAAAATAGAAACTTATGCACTCACGAAAATAATTTTCATAAATCACAAAGACATGCTTTTACCCTGATTCTTTTACAGAAGATTAATATACAAATTGCTCAGGTCTTCCTAATTTGTCAGAATTTTTGGAGTAGCAGAAGTATGGTTGGAGTACAGATTACTACAGACTGTTCTGTTTTTCACAGATTCCGTTTTCAATGCATAGTTTGCTTGCTTTCTAGTTTCTATGGCTTATATTGCTCAATATAAATTGTGGAAATGATATGAAATATTAGGCATTGTGTGGAAACAATTATGAATCTTGTCTTCGACAGTACCAATAGTGAAATGGTTTGCTATTTATCATACTAACCTATCTCACAAAGTTTCGTTAAGTTTTGTGTGGTTGAAGTTTTCAAGTTTTGGGAGAGATGTCGATATGAGGAGAATAAGGAGTGACAAGACCCTAAGCTTGGGGATGCCCAAGGCACCCCGAAGTTAATATCCAAGGAAGATCCAAGCAACTAAGCTTGGGGATGCCCCGGAAGGCATCCCCTCTTTCGTCTCCAACATTATCGGTAACCTCCACTGGAGCTGTTTTCAATTCGTCACATGAATATGAGTTTACTTGGAGCGTCATTTTATTTTGTTAGGATTTGCTTGCTAGTTATTTAGAATAATTTTTTGCATCTTTTATTTCAAAATAAAAGGTCAAGGGTAGCCTTTAGCCATGCTTATTTTACAAGTCTACATGTTGCTTTTCAAAACAGAAGTTTTATCGATGTTGGCAAAATTCCCTAGAAAAAGTCAGAGTGTGATAAATTGTTTGAAACTTTTTTTGCAAATTAAGCTCTGATAAATTTTCTAACAGTGTGGTAGAATTTCATAATTTTGGAGTTGAATAAGTATTGATACTCTTGCATTCTTTACAGACTGTACTGTTTTGGCAGATTGCTGTTATGTTTGCATATGTTTGCTTGTTTAATGATTCTATTTGAGGATAGGAGTATTAAATATGCAGAGGCATTTAGTACAATGTTGAATAATAATTTTTAGTGATTTTCTACAGTTAGAGAATGATAAGGTTTTTGCATTAGTTTATACTAACTTATCTCACGAGTTCTTGTTGAGTTTTGTGTGGATGAAGCTTTTGAGATTTAGGAAACCGTGATATGAGAGGAATTAAGGAGACACAAAAGCTCAAGCTTGGGGATGCCCAAGGCATCCCAAGATAATATTTCAAGAAGTCTCAAGCATCTAAGCTTGTGGATGCCCCGGTAGGCATCCCACCTTTCTTCTTCAACATTTATCGGTTAGTATCGGTTGAGCCTAAGTTTTTGCTTCTTCACATGATGTGTGCTATCCTTGAAATGTCATTTTATTTTGTTTTTGCTTGCTGTTTTAATAAAATACTTAGATCTGAAAGTTTTTAAATAAGAGAGATTCCTCAAATAGCTACATATTTACTTAACTACTCGTATGATCTTCACTTATATCTTTTTGGAGTAGTTTGTCATTTACTCTTGTGCTTCACTTATGTCCTATGAGTAAATTGTTGAATTTATTTAAAGTCATGAAGTTGAAATCATATCATGGCTAGTGGTAGCTTCACATTTGGGTTTAGAAAGTGAAATCTTTTGAGGCTTGACAATCACAATATTGGTCATACAAGCAATTCATGAATAATTAGTATAAGGAAGAGAACTTTCACATGAAAATACACTATCTTGGAAATCTTTTGTGATTGTGAGCCCCCATCAAAATATTATATGCCAAAATTGTTGAAGTTGGACAAGGAAGACAACGTAATGATTTATGTTTGCTCATATTCACATAGAAGTCATATTGTCATAGATCCTTTAACATGTGGTGCTTGCCCCCCATCTTTGCTAGCGAAAAATTCCGGACCAAGTAGAGATACTACTTGTGCATCCAAAAACCCTTAAACCCAAATCTTATTTTCAAGAGTCCACCATACCTACCTATATGCGGTATTTCCGTGCCGTTCTAAGCAAATTTGTATGTGCCGTCTCTAATTTTCAAAAATAAATTTCTCTTTTGTGTGCTCAACCGCTCGCGAGGCGGTGAGGGGTGGCCAATATTTTCCATGCTAGATGTGTTATTCTCACGATGAGTGTTTATTCACTTGTCATTGCATGAGAGTAAGGCAAAGGTTTTAGGGATGCCCAGTCTCGAAATGAAAAATGAATTTACCTTATGTTGTCAAAAAAAATTCCTTGGAAAGTGTTGGTATGGAGGGCACCTATGAATACGGCTATCCATGGAAAGTGAAAGTATGGTGGAAAAAGGAATAAAATTTATTTTCTGTTTGGGAACCGCCTATGATATGTCTAGCATGGAAAGTGTTGGCAGCTCTAAGTCATTTTCGTTGGTGGGAAAAGTACACCTCCCAAAATGTTTTTATCTCTAATTTTTCGCTTTGAGCTCTGGCACCTCTACAAATCCCTACTTCCCTCTGCGAAGGGCCTATCTTTTACTTTTATGTATTTACTTTCATGCAAGATTCAATGTTATTCTCTATATTCCTTTTTATTTTTCTCTTTTGGCAAGCATCATGTGGTGAGGAAAGATCTAGGCACATATGTCCGGTTAAATATGGGTAGCATGAGTTATTATTGTTGACATCACCCTTGAGGTGAATACGTTGGGAGGCAAAACAATAAGCCCCTATCTTTCTATGTGTCCGGTTTAAACGTTTTTCTCATGTGTACGTGGTGAGTGTTAGCAATCATAGAAGACTATATGATGGTTGAGTATGTGGAGCTCTTACTTAGACTCCTTTGAATAAGTTGAATTGCAATTGCTTGGTGACTAAGAACATAGGTTGTTGGGTTTCAAGAGAATTCATTGTTTAAACCTTAACATGTGAATTGGTTGCCATTATGACATGAGAAGTTTTATAAGAAAGAATTGTTGTTATGATGCTAGGAAAAGTGATTGAAATTGTCATTGATCAAACTTATGCACTTTGCTAGCATTCACACTTCATAAATTATTTCTTTTATCATTTACCTACTCGAGGATGAGCATGAATTAAGCTTGGCGATGCTGATACGTCTCCAATGTATCTATAATTTATGAAGTATTCATGCTGTTATTTCATCATTCTTGGATGTTTTACAATCATTTTATGGCAACTTTATATCATTTTTTGGGACTAACCTATTGACCTAGTGCCCAGTGCCAGTTGCTGTTTTTTGCTTGTTTTTTACATCGCAGGAAATCAATACCAAACGGAGTCCAAACGCAACGAAACTCCATGGGGATTTTTTATGGACCAGAAGGAACCCAATGGGCCAGAGCTGCACCTGGGGGTGCCCCGAGGGGGGCACAACCCACCAGGGCACGCCAGGCCCCCTGGCGCCCAGGCGGGTTGTGCCCACCTTGATGGCCTCCCGTACCCTTTCTTTGCACTATAAATTCCCAAATATTTCGAAACCCATCGGGGTTACCCTAGATCAGAAGTTCCACCGCCGCAAGGCTTTGTAGCCACCGAAAACTAATGTAGACCCATTCCAGCACCCTGCCGGAGGGGGGGAATCATCTCTGGTGGCCATCTTCATCATCCTCGCGGCCACCACGATGAGGAGGGAGTAGTCCACTGCTACCTCTTGAGCACTGCGTTGGATTTCCTTGAAGAGGAAAGGGTGATGCAGCAGAGTAGAGTAAGTATTTCCCTCAGTTTTTGAGAACCAAGGTATCAATCCAGTAGGAGGCTACGCGTGAGTCCCTCGTACCTACACCAAAAAATAGCTCCTCGCAACCAACGCGATAAGGGGTTGTCAATCCCTTCATGGTCACTTACGAGAGTGAGATCTGATAGAGATGATAGATAATATTTTTGGTATTTTTGGTATAAAGATGCAAAGAAAAATAAAAGTAAAAGTAAAAAAGCAAAGGCAGTAATAAAGTGACGGAGATTGATATGATGAGAATAGACCCGGGGGCCATAGATTTCACTAGTGGCTTCTCTCAAGAGCATAAGTATTTTACGGTGGGTGAACAAATTACTGTTGAGCAATTGACAGAATTGAGCATAGTTATGAGAGTATCTAGGTATGATCATGTATATAGGCATCACATCCGAAACAAGTAGACCGACTCCTGCCTGCATCTACTACTATTACTCCACTCATCGACCGCTATCCAGCATGCATCTAGAGTATTAAGTTCAAGAAAATAGAGTATTGTAAGTGCATCTAGTGCCCCTTAGTGATTTTGGTGTATTGAAGACTTATAGGTTAAGGATCTAATGTGTTTATGAGTGTACACGGGTCTATAAGTCTATGAGGAGTTTGATATTTACAGAGAAAGTCGACCCCTAAAAATGAAGTTCTTCGACTGAAGACTTTGAAAGTGAAGAAATTGGTGTGACCTTGAATACTTGGTATTCATTCGAGGAACATGAAGCGTGAAGACTTTTGTTTTCGTAGTTTCATTTTCTCTTTCTTGAGTCATAGGAAACACCGTACTGTTAAAGGGGGTCGAGGAAATACTAAGGAAAATGTTCCATGTGATGCTCAACTCAAAATCCTACACCTACCAATCCCTTCGAGTGAAGCCATTGGAAATCTCATACAGTTCAGTCATATTCTTCAGTGATAGAGACGAAGTTCTTCTCATCTCTGAGGAATTTGTTCTGACTCAGGAGTTAGGAATTCGCCAGTGCGGATTGCCTACACAGTGAGGAACATGATAGCCCTGAGGAATTTGAACCTCAAATTTCTGACAGTTGTTGTGCTATGCGCCAGCTGTCCCAAAATATCTTATCCACCTAACGGTCATATCATTGAATGGCATTTATGTCTTATCATGTCGGGCTGCTCCCTAGGCTATAAATAGCCGCCCCCTACAACCACTAGCTGGTTGGCTGCTCCGCGAGAAACTGACACTTGTCATTTGAGAGCATCCCATCCTCCAAGGACTTTGAGCGAAAATCATCAAGTGAGGAAAATCGAAAACCCAAACCCAAACACCTACAAACCCAAAGTGATTGAGCATCACTGAAGAGATTGATCATGCGTGGATCCGACGCTTGTTACCTTTGAAGACTGTGCTTCTTCCAAACGGTTAGGCGTCATGGTCTAGAGCATCCAAGAGGAATTGTGGATCGCCAAGTGACCGAGTTTGTGAAGGTTCGGAAGTCACCTGAAGACTTACCACGAGTGATTG